>NW_007729075.1:188220-242462 GCF_000696425.1 Galeopterus variegatus | reverse complement strand
ATGTCAAAGTAAATAGTGTCACTAGAAAGCTGGGACTAAGCCACAAAGCCTCTTTTCCTTCCCCACTGCAAACCACAGATTCTTCATTCTTCATACTTTATCTGCTGATCTCTTTGATTCTCTGTCTCAGTTTCATCATCTGTAAAACAGGGATAATAATACCACCTAACTCAGAGTTGTTGTGAGAATTAAATGAAATACCACACTTCTAGCATAGTGTCTGGCACGTAAGAGCTCATTAAAGGCTAATAATTATTACTATTAAAAATATGTATCGAGCCCCTCGTTGTGCCCGGTGTGCTTGGCTCCTGAGATATCTTCCCTGCAGCGCACTCTCTTCATCTCTCTTGCCTTCTCCCATGTCTATTTGGGATGTTTCATAAGTCACAAATTGGTGGGGTCTGGGGAGCCCCCAAATAGCAGAATGAGCCCTTTCCTACCCTGGGCTAGAGGCTGCTGTCTGGGACATGTTCAGAGGGGCTGGAGTTCTCACAGGGAGTTGAACCCCACCCCTGTGCTGCACCCCCTCCTCAGATGGGCAAGTTTGTCCAAAAGAAGGTCTGCTTTGTCTAAAGCGCCCTCTGCTGGCCACCGGCAAAAAGCCATAGGCGAGTTAATGGTAGTGGGAGCAAGGAGCTTTCTGAGTGCCAGGCGAAAGGCGGACAGGGACTTTGGTGTGATGCAGAGCCCAGAGAACGACTTGGCCCACCCTCAGAATGTCCGGCTTGGAATATTTCTCTCCTCTTCTTCTTCTTCTTTTTTTTTTTGCCAGGCTGAGAACAGTTTCCAAAGACAGCTCCTCCATCAGGGCAGAAATACTAAGACAAGGACAAATTGCCAGCCATAGCTAATAACTTGCCTCCAACAGTTGTGAATCAGTAGGAAGGAGAGAAGCTAGACAATGTGCAGGACTTCCTGGCAGCAAGGTGCGATTGGGAAGTTGGTTCTCACTTAAAAGAAGGTAATAATGGGGGGGTGGGGGTGGGTGCTGCCTCATGTGGGATGTCAGATACTAAGAAAATTTCTGAGACTGAGCCCAATGCATCCAAGAGGTGGTGGTCCATGGCAGCACCTGTTTCTTCTATTGCAAGACCCTCTCTGCCCCCAATGCCAATGATAGATCATCACCCCACCTCCAAATGCACTGACCAGACATTTGCCATATCCCTGTGGGAGAAATAAAAAGAAAATGACTGTAGTTGAAGCAAGGAGAAACTAAAGTTAGACTGCTGGAGGACCTTTCCTGAGAATGAGGCTGGTTCAGTCTTGTCACTTAAGAGTCTGGCATAGGAAGGTGTCCCTGAGGTCAGCCTGAAGAACAGACTCTCTTCTTCCAGGGGTGGAGTGAGGGAGCTGGGAGCTTGACAGCCAACACCTCTGGGTTCTCTGGGGCTTTCTAAGGGGCTGGTTGGTCTGACTGTGAGGGGTAGAGGGAGGAGGTGAAGCAGCCACAGCAAAATCATGGTAACTGCTTTACTGCATCGTAGGGAACGCTGCTGTCCACACAGATTACATACAGCTACCTCTACTGTGCAGGGCCCCGGCAGCCTCCACGGAGGGCCAGGAGGGCAGATTACAGGACACAGCAGTGCTACTTCTCACCGTGTGTGGCGGGCGAGCCTGGAGGATGGGGTGTGCAGGGGCTCTGAGACCCTCAAACCGAGCTCCCTGGCCCCTCCCGAGGTATTAAGTGGGGGACAGGGAATTCACCCCAGGCTCTGAGCAGGTGGTGGCAGGGAGGCAGAGTGGAGGGGAGTGAGAGAGGGGGGGGGGAGAGCAAGGGAGACAAAGAAATTGGTGGTTGCAGAAAAGGACAAAAGGCGGGCTCAAGAGTAGACAGAGAAGTCAGCAGACTCTGTCTCCAGATCCTACCCTCTTTCCTGCCCCACCTGCCTCCCGAATTTGGCTTTTGGAGAGTTCCAGCAGTTTGGTGGAGATTTGCAGAAAGGTGTGATTTCAGTTCTGCTTTCTCAACATTTTGCCCTTTCCCACTCCCCCCAAATACACACACTCCTTCCTGGACCCTGCCCCCTCTCCCCGGGGCGGGGGCCCTACCTGCCCTCGAGGAGGGAGTGTCTGAAAGGCGACCATGGAAAGCAGGGATAAGGCCTGAAACAGCGAGGCCCTAAGGATGGGCGCCAGGGTCTGAGAAGGTGGGAGGGGCTCCCCTGTGGAGGAGGGGCAGCAGGGTAGGGTACCAGGAATTGACGTGGGATGAGAGGAATGTGGGCTGGTCTGCTGAGGCTGAGGGAGGTGTCAAGACCCATCTCTGATTTAACAGCTTAGACTACCTCCTCCTTTCCTTCTCTCCCCCTAACTGTCCAGGGGTCCCCTTTGCATGGGTTTGAATAACCCCTTTTCTGACCCCAAGCCACCAGCACTACAGTCACCACACACACATGTGCCACATGGGCATGCACACATCCACTAAGAGCCCTACCACAAGCAGCAGGATGCCACCCCCACACATGCACATAAGCACACACACACCTGTCCAGGTAGCCCCACGAAGATGTGGATGATGGCCCAGAGGACAGCTGGGGATGGGTGTGGCCATCTCCTGCAGCAGGAGTCCTCTCCATCCCTGGAGTAAACTGACTTCCTGGCTGAAAACACCATGATAGCAACTTGTGAAAGAACTGGGCCAAGGGCTGGGGCTTTGGAAGAAAAACAGAAGAATGATGGCGAGACCTAGTTTAAGAGTGGAGGAGGGAGACAGGAGGAGCAGAGGAACCAGAGGAAGCCCCTGTCCCTAAAGCTGGGGCACCAGCCCATGTGCCAGCTGGGGCACTATGCCCACTCAACCCACCCATACTTGCAGAAACCACCCCTGCAGGAGCCCCCACTGTCTAGCTGATGTCCCTGCCCCAGTTCCCTGCACAGAATACTCTTTAAGCTTTAATGCCCCTCCCCTCCCTCACTTTGGTGACACACGCAGGGCCCGGTGAATAGAGGACGTTTAATATTTCTGTGCTGGTCAAATAGAACACAGGTGGGGAATACAGGGGGAGGGGGTGGAGTGCCCCCTGCTTCTTGGGAGGGATGGCTTGTGAAGGGGTGTATGTGGGGGTTTCTTGGGAAATATCCAAGGAGTCTTCTCAGTAAAAGGGCCTGGCCCGGGGTGTTATGAGCATCCGACATGCCCAGTCCTTGGTCTTAAGTTGGGGTCCCCCATAGGGGGTTTGTGGAGTCTGTTTTTTCCAGCTCTTTTGCTGGAATCCACACTCCCAGCATGATGGGGGACTTGGTCCTAGACAGGGGTCTGGAGAGCCCCCAGGAAGCAGCCTAGGGTTGGGGGTGGGGGCTTGTGTGCCCACCTCCTCCCCTCTGCCCTCTCTCCTTCCCCCAAGCTGGGCAAGAGCAGAGGGGAGGTGCGCAGGGCCTCCACCTCCACTGAGTCCCAGGGTCCTTGGGGAGGGGTGGAGGAGGGGTGGAAGGAGAGGGTCTTGGCCACCAACAGACACTGTAAACTTTGGTTTAAAACAATAACTTAAGTGAAGGGAGGGCTTCCAGCCTGGGGCCAGGGTGGGGGGCTGGGAGAGCAGGGTGTTTGGGAGGCGACAAAGGAAAAAGCCAACAAAAAGTTTTGGTTTTTGCTTCTGGCATAAGAAAGGTCTTTGGTCATCCGTTTAACTGGGGGAACAGGGAAGGGGTGCTGAGGGAGGGTGAGAGAGCACTGCAGTGGGGGGACCTGCAGGCCGGGGTGGAGGTGAAGGTGGGTTTCAGCCTCTCCTTTCCCCTGTGCCCTGGATGCTTCCCAGCAGTCCAGGCACCGCCTCTGGCCCCAACTCCAGCCTCAGGGGCACGGCTCCACCCGCAGAAGTCCACCTGGCACAGATCTCTCTGTGAAGGAGGCAGGAGGCACTGGGTCTCCTCTTGTGCTCTCTGGCGCGGGGTGGTTGGGGAGCACCCAGCAAACAGGGGTGGGGTGGGGGCCCAGTTCAGCCTGGGTCCTGTCTCAGGTCTGGGGAAGAGGCTGAAGCCAGGTGGTCCTGTTCACATGGACCCCCACAGGGCACACTTGTCCCACCCCAACAGCCAAGGGGGCTGGTTTCTTCTGGGGATGGTGACACTTCAGTCCCCACCCAGGCCAGAGCAGGGGTAGGAGTTGGGGATGGAGAGTTATTTCTTCACAGTACGGAAGGAAAAGAAGGTGGAAGTGAACACAAATTAGGGAAGGGGGACTTCTGGCCAGAAAACACTGCCAGAGCCAGGTGTGAGGGGCCCTGGGTTTGAGAGGGGTGACAGCCCCGCCCGCGGGTCTCCATGGCGCTGAGGGGCCCTGTGTGTGTCGGGTGAAGCTGGTGGGGGTGGAGGGCCCTGCTGCTGGTGGTCGGGGAAAGGCGGTATTCAGATGTGGAGGAGGGTCTGAGGAGGGGTCCGGGCCCTCTGTGTCCTCTACAGGTCCCAAACCAAGGGTTCTCTGTCCCCATGGGGGCGGGGACCATCCCTGCCCCCGCGTGTTTGTCAGTCAGGTCACAGGGGAGTTGCTGGCCCAGGCCTCTCCCCGTCTGAGTCCTGGAAGTGCCTTTGAGGTTCGGGAGGGGCTGTGGAGTGGGGGTAGGTGGGGCCTGGGTTCTGGGAGGGAGGGGTCTCACCCCAGCCCTGCCTGTCCCAGAGGCCCTCAGGACAGTTCCTCTCCGGGTAGCTCCTCCTCCAGGTCCCTGTCTTCTGGAGGCCCCACAGTGCTCGGGTTGGGGGGGCCCAAGGGGGGCCCGGGCTGCCTGTCTTCCTCCACCTCAGTCGGCTCCTCTTTCACCTGCACCTGGTGGCTGCTGCAGAAGGCAGGTGGCAGAAGGGACGATGTGGGCACTGGGGTCCCTTCCCTGATCCCCTCCACGTCCTTCCAAACTCATCCAGAACTCTGGGGCACATTGGGGTTCCCACAGTCCCCTCTCCAGGATCCCATCATCCCCTCCAGGTCTGATCTCCCCCAGGGAAAACCCTGGGCTGGGAAGGAGGGAGGAGAGGAGAAAGGAGCAGAGGGGAGAGGAGATGGGAGAGCAGAGGGGAGGTGAGCGGGAGCAGAGGAAGAAGAGGAAACGGGAGAGGAGGGGAAATAAGAAGGGGAAAGAAGGGAAGGAGTGAGGAGAGAGAGAGGAGAGGTTGGGAGGAGAAGGGAGTTGAGGGGAGGCCCCAGCAGCAGGATGACATAGGTTGCTTGTCCTGGGAGAGCGGCATGGTGTGGTGGGGGTGGGGGGTAGGATGGGACTCCTCCTGTAGGGGGAGATCTTCCTTCCTAAAGTGTCAGGGCACAGTGGTGGCCGGTCTGTGTCTGTGCTCACCTGTACTGGGGTGGGGAGAGGCGAGGGGGGCTGCTGCTGCCGTTGCTGGGCAGCGGCTCCACGGGGCCGCCTGTGTCATCATGGCTGAGGGGCAGGAGGCTGCTGGCGGAGCCGGGGTTCAGCACGCCAGGGCTGTTGAGGAGGGGGAAGCTGCTCTCGGCCAGGGCGGCCTGGAGGGGCACAGGGTTGGGCCCACCCCGTCAGGCGCCATCCCTCCCCAACCCCTAGGGTCTCATGCATGAGTCTGTCTGCTGGCCCCATCATGGGCACATCCATCTCAGACCTCGTTCTCCTACCTCCCAGCTTTCCTGGGAATCTGGGCGTGGCTCATCTCCTCTCCCAGGGCACAGGACCCCAAGACTGACAAGCCAGGGAAAGGGATGCCACTGGCTATGCCAACCTCCTCGCTCTCTACCCCACCCCTACCCAAACCCAGCCTTGAGACTAGAGGTGGAAGCTGGACCCGGGGTTGGGGTGGGGCAGAGGGCTGGGGTTTTGGACCACGGAGTGCTCTTCAACCTCCTCCTGGTGTCCTGCCCTCTTCTGACAGGCCTTCTGCAGGGAAGGGTGGGGAAGTCTTTTCTCTGAGGCCAGTGCGATTGGAGGAAGAGCAGGGGGTGGGAGGGCTCTGGGCGGGGCCCAGTCACCTGGTAGCTGGCATTAAGTGCTCCATAACTGAGGCCCGAGATCATGTTCTTCACTAGGGTGGGGCTCCTGCAGGAGAGAGAAGGCAGTCTTTGGCTCACTCATTCACATTCCCCTCACTCACATTTCTCAACCCTAGCCAAGGGACTGTGCTGTGCCGGTACTGTCCCCTTCATCGTCCTGGGAGGCCAGAGCAGGGTTGGCTGCATCTGCTGAGCCTGGTGCACGCTCCATCTTATTCAAGCCTCACACTAAGCTGGCCCAGCAGGTTGCAGTAGCCCCTTCATAGGTGAGGGTGCTGTGCTCACTGGGGCTCTGAGACCTGTCCAAAGTCTCAGAGTTGATGAGTGGGAACCAGGATCCCTCCCAACATCTGTCTTTGTGTCATGCCGCCCCCAGCATTTTTCTCTCCAGTCTATATTTTGCCATGTTCAGCGAGGTCCGATCTAGAGCCTCAATAGTTCCCTGTCTGCACAATCCACACTTTCTTACCATCCTGAATTCTGGGACATGTAATAATCAGCCATGTGCTCAGCCTGTCCCCACATGCTCCACACAAAAGGTTTTTCTGCACCAGAAGGTGTTCAGGAGTTAGGTCAGGAAAAGCAGTGGCTCAAGGCTATCCCTCTTCCACCGTGAAGACACCATTTACAGAGCCTCTCAGAGAGGTTAAGACACTGGCTCAAGGTCACACAGCTGGTGAGAAGCAGTGGTGCACCGTGAACCCAGGTCTTCTGATTCCAAGTTGGTAATGAGACCTGACAATGCCTACCGTGGAGACTGGTGTGTGGGGGTACTCAGTAGGAGGTGGCTTCCCTTCCATTTTCTGGGCCCCCACCCTGCCCCAGCCCCCACAGCTGCCTGGGATGGAAAGGCTCTTGCCTGGAAAGAAGGAATCTTTGAGGAGAACAGACACCCCACAGATAGCCATCTAACTTGCTTCAGACCGCTCTCTACTTCCCCAGGGACCTCTGGTCCAAGGGGCACAGGCAAGAGGGGGTTGGGGTGTCTGGAGTGGGGAGAAGGTCACTGGTGCTACTAGGGAAGCCAAAAGGGAGGTTCTGGCCCTCTCCCAGGTTCCTGTATCCACTTAAAATGCGGTGTGGTAGAGCAGAGCACAGAAGACTGGGAGGTCAGAGACCTGGTCCTTGACCCAGCTCTGCTGCAAATCTGTGTGGCCTCTTGCCAGCCCCTTGTCCTCTCTGGACATCCTCCCCTGTGAAATGAAGAGGCAGGCCCCAGGGGTCTCAGAGGTCGGCTCATCTGTGATGAGTTGGGGGAAGAGTGTGGGCCCTGGGCATGGCAGCCCCTCACCCATGGCCCACCGGCCAGCATCGCCCATGTCCCAGCTCTGGCTGTGGCTGCTTTGACCTCTGCCTCTCTCTGGTACTAGGTTCCCCTTGGCTCCTTCCTTCAGTCAGGAGTGAGGGCAGTACAATCCATAAATGTCTGCCTTCTGATTGTCACTTCTAGACTTTAGCCTTGCCTCCACAAGCACTGGGCTCCTCCACCCCTTTCCTCCCCATACCCCCTCAAACTGGGAAGGATTTAGTGCCCATGGGGGTCCTGGAGAGGCATGGGGGGTGACCTGCTTCACACCCAGGGGCAGGTCCTCCCACCCAGGTCTGGCCCACATACCCTGTCATCTTTGGTGGTCTCCGCTTCTGATACTCCCGCTCGTCTACAGTCCACACGGCACCCTTGACGTTCTCCACACGCACGAAACACTTGTGCAGGCTGAGGTTGTGGCGCACGGCGTTCTGAGGGTGCAGGGAAGAGGGATCAGAGATGGCTCCCGGCCCAGCCGCTCCTCCACTCAGGTGAGCACAACAGGAGTCCTCGGCCAGTCCCCGTTCCATTCCGTGCAGCAGCAGCCCCCCTGCCCCAGCCGAGGGGCAGCAGGGGAGGGCTGGGGTGGGCTCCCAGCTTCCTCACCACCAAAGCCCATTTTATTATCTGCTTTCCTCTCCCTGCCCCATTTTGGAAAATTCTGCCTACCAACTAAACAATATCTAGTTAGTAGTAATTTGTTTTCCTATCATCATTAATCAAAGACACATGTAGCTGTTACTCAGGGCTTGTGATTTACATGAGATCATATTCGGGCCCTGGCACCTCTGTGAGCCCAGACATCTTATCTTAGGCGCACGTAGAATTCCCATTAAGCTTTTAAGAGTTTTGGAAATAACTCACGAACCCTCACTGTTATCTTCTTCAACCCCTAAGTGTCTGGGAACCATGGCTTTGAGCTGTGGCTCAAAACAGACAACCTATTGAGAGCATGAAGTATACAGTAGAGGCCTAATAAATGCATAACCACTGAAATAAACTGGGAGAAGGGAGAGTATGGATTTACAGCCATAAGGCAGGAAGAGGCGAGAAGGAGGATAAGTCACCTTGTGGCTCCCACCTCCTGGCAGGGTAACTTCAAGAATTGAGGTCATCTGGTTTGTAGGACACCTGGGTGAGGGTGGGGGTGCTTGGCCCAATTCTCCTTGAGGGAACTGGGCTAGAGGCCCTAATCCACCCACTGCACCCTCCCGTGTCCACCCTACACCTGTACTCTCTTTTCTCAGCTTCAGTGTCCTCCCACTGGCCCCTGTCATCACCATCCCGGCCTGCCTGCCCACATCCCTGTCCCTGTCCTGGCCTCGTCCCCATCCTTGTCTCCTCTTTACATTTCTAAATGGGGAAGAAAGCGGGCAGGGCAGGCAGCCCATGCCCCTGGAGATCCCCTCTCCCTCTCTCCCTTCCAACTCTTGCCACTTGCAACTGGCCCGATTTCATTACCAATTTTAATTTGCCTCTAATTAAATCCTGTGTATTTTTCCGACTCGCTTGCTAATCCACGAGGGAGGCGGGCGGCTGGAGTGGAATCTCTTGGAGCGATAATTACAAAGGGCCTAATCATGCCGGGGCTCCTGCCTCGGAATAAATTTGCCCGCATTATGAGGCTCCGATCCTCCGCTTTGCAAATGAGAATGACCCCAATTTCCGAGGATGGCCTCACCGGGGCTTTTTTCCCTCATTTCGAAGCCTGATTCGTGATGAGAGACTAATTCGTTACGCTGAAACATTAACGGCAATTTAAGGGGTCTGGCAGGGGCTGCGTAAACAAAAGGACGGGCCCACAACATGGGCCCTGCGAGGGGATGGACACAGGGGGAGGGCCAGCAAGGACCATCAGCTTGGCAGATGGCAGCTCTGTCCCCGGATAAACGGCAGCTGGCCTGGCCCACACCACTCACAACCCTTCTGCCCTGGTTTGAAGGAGACACCTTCCTAGGGTGGGAATCAGAAAGGGTGAAGGAGAAGGGAATGAAGGAAACCAAAATAATTTAGGTGAGGAAGAGGAGGGACCTCAAGAGGCAGATAAATGGGTGGAAAGTAGATGTGAAAGGGAAAGAGAGCTGGGTATAGACAGGGCATATTTCCCAAGCAATATGAATAGAGCTTGAATGAGAAAAAGCTGAAGGTCAAAGTGGACCTCAAGTTAAAATGAATTATGCTGTGGCATGAAAAAGGCAAGGCAGTGCCTGCAGGTGGCAGAGGCCACAGCACAGCATCACTAACTGGGAAGGTCACCCATGCAGTCATTTACTTTTCCCCAGCCTAGCCATCTTCTTACTGGGACCTAGACTAGGTGAGGGGAGATGGAGGTGAAGAACTGGGAGGGAGAGACATGCCATAGAGATGTCCAAGGCTGGGCAACCAGTGGAAGGTGGTAAGGTTGGAATATGATGGGGGGTGGCTTCATGATGGTCACTGAAGTGATTTAAGAAAGTCACCTACTCCTGATCTCAATAGAAGAGAGAAGCAGAAAACTGCAGTGGGGTGGGGCAGGTGAGAAAGAAGAGGAGAGGGGATAGGTGAGTGAGTAGAACTCCACTGCCAGGGAGGAGCTGTCTTACAGAAATGAGGCTCTACATTGCCACCCCTAAAGGCAAATGATTAATATGTAATGTTAAAGAAAACGTTAGATAAAAATCGTAATGATCCTTTACATTTGTATAGGACTCTATCATTTATAAAACCTGATATCTGAACTGGCCTAGAGGTTAGAAACTGGACTAGGTGGCCCCAAGAAGGCCTTGATGGCTCAGAAAGAGGGCAGGACTGTGGTTGGCAGGAAATGACATCACTCACAGCCAATCAGAGCAGCTGTCCCAACCTCAGCCTCTTTCCCAAGCTTTGGGAATTGGGCATTGGGATGGTCATGGAGCAGTCCTTCCTGCTGTACTCAGCACACTCCCAGGGCAGAAAAGGCTGCCCTGTGCAATCTCCACCCAGTCCTGGGTGCTGGTGGGGAGGGGGAGCCTCAGTAACACTTGTTGAAACCTGTGGATTTGGGGAAGTAGCCTGCTTAACTGCAGTTTCTGCACTGGCCAGCAGGAGGACTCAAGAGCCAGGGATCCAATTAAGATTCTGAGACTGGAACCATTCAGTGTCCAACCTTCCCCATCCCCCATCCCTCTCCCAATTTAGACATCACACACACACACACACACACACACACACACACACACACACACACACACACACACTCACACACACACACACACACACTCACACACACACACACACACACTCACACACACACACACACACACTCACACACACACACACACACACTCACACACACACACACACACACTCACACACACACACACACACACTCACACACACACACACACACACACACACACACACACACACACGCACACATGCTAGCACCCCATCCTAGTTATAGAAAAATAAATGGCTTAGTGCCCCAGCCCACATCTCTGTGTCCCATTTTTCTAGAGTCCCCCTCTTGCCTGCCTCTTGTCCCCCAGAAAAACTCTTATGGCTGAGGGTGGCTGAGGGCATTGAAATGACTAAATGGATGGAGACAACTGCCTTCTTGCCACTGATGGCAGAGCTGGGAGAGTATGAGAGTGCCTGTGTTTGTGCCGCAGAGTATGGTCCATGGTTCTCAGTCCATCCATGTGTCCATGACTGCACATCCCCCACCCCAACCCCAGGCTTTGGAACATGTGCCTTTAGCCAGGGTGCCCAGACCCTTAGGGACTCTGTGAATTCAGCCAAGGCCTCGCTACCACGTTTGGGCATTACTGATTCCCGGAGGCCCAACTTCATGGAGCTGAAGTCTCCATGGGGAAGCACCCTGGAGAAGGATTTCTTCCTAGCAAGAAGGCAGCACAGGGCTGGAAGGAAGGAGTCATTAAAAGTCATTCTGGAACACTCCACAGGTCCCGCTGAAGTGGGGGCGAGGAGCACATGGTGGGGCCATTTCTGCAGGATAATTGTTTAGGGGACTAATTTAGTCATCCTTGGTCTCAATGCGATGTGGAGATGTTGGAGGGTGACAGGCCTGGGGGAGGTGGAAGGGGCATGCCTCACCTTCCAGGTGGCAGTGTTTCTGCGGAAATAGGCAAACATCCTGGTGAACCAGTTATAGATTTCATTCAGGGTCAGCTGCCTGTCGGGGGTTTCCAGAATGGCCTGTGGGCAGAGAAGGAACAAAGGGACCCTCAGTCTGGGTACTGAAGGGTCACAGCTCTGTGATCTCCCCCAGGACCTCTCCCTTCTGCCTGGCCCCTAACCCACCCTGCGACAGAGGAGATCCTCTGCAGAAATGTGTGGATAAGAGGATGGGTGGGTGCTTGTGAGTCCCCTGAGAGGGAGGCTGCACAGCCCAGCTGAGGCTGAAGGGAGCACAGGGCTCCAAAGTTTGTGCACTTGTGCAAGGAGCACAAGAGCACCTTCTGGGGGAGAAATGGCTTCAAGTGCCCCACCCTGCAGTAAGGTCAAAAGCAGTGTTCTTGGGAGAGATATATCTGTGGGGTGGGGGGCTATTTGGAATTTATCCTGATTTTGGCAAAGGGCAACCTAAGCACGGGGGTGGGGTGTGGTGTGGTGTGGTGTGGTGTGGTGTGTGTGTGTGTGTGTGTGTGTGTGTGTCACAGAATCACAGAATGTGAGTAGGGGCGTAGGGGTGTGCGTACCTATGGGGGTGTAGTGGATTGAATTATGTCCCCCAAAACTCACTAAACTTTGAATTGTGTCCCCCTAGGTATTAGAAACTTGGCCCCCACTGTGACTGTTAAGAGGGTGGGAAATTGTATTATGGTAGTGGAAGGGTGGAGCCTTGAAGAGGTGATTAGATTTTAGGACCATGCAGTAGTGAATGGATAAAAAATGGTGGTCAAGGGCATGGTTCTCAGAGCTTTAAAAGAAGAGAGAGAAGAGTCTTTCTCTCTCTACTCTCTCTGCTTCCACCATCCTGCAATGTGAGGCCCCTGGGTCACTATCACCACCACCAGATGGACTTTGGACTTCCCAGCCTCAGAAACTGTAAGCAATAAATTTTGTTTTCTTTATAAATCACCCAGTTGCAGGTATTTTGTTATAAGCAAAAAAACCCAGACTAATACAGGGGGTACCAGAGAGAGAACATGTGTGTAAATGCATGTTCATGTATGAGTGTGAATATCACGTGAACATTCAGGTCATGAGGGTTACAGACACGAGGGAGGGAACAGAGGTGTGCGTGTGAGAGAGAGAGGCAGACTAAGTGACCACGCTCTGTCACGGGAGTGTGTGTACATGGAAAGGAGCACATGATTTACTACCCACAGTGGGAGTGGGAAGTAAAAACCAGTGTGTGTGCCCCCAGAGACACATGCACATGAGTGGCAGGCCACTGAGCTGCAGCCTGCAGAGAGCCGGAGAAGGCAGACACAGGTGCAAGAGGGAGAGGCTGGCGTGAGAGGCAAAGTTGTACTCCCTGGAGGCTGAGACCTGGAGGCCGGGCTGCAGTGAGGGCTAGGATATCTGTACTCACCTGGCGGATGAGGGAGGCGTAGGTGAAGGGGGGCCTGACGTCAGCATTCTTGTAGAACTCGTGATTTTGGGCCAGCTCTGGAGGAGACAGGCAGAGGATGAGGCAGCCAGATGGGGGCCCAGCCTGGAAGCCGCCCCTCCCAGTGGCAGCCCCGCAGCCCTGGTGGCCCTCACCTGAGGAGATGGGGGAGCAGAACTTGTCACTGCTTCTCCTGCGGGCTGGACCTCCGCTGTGCAAGGAGGCAGAGCTGAGGCCAGGGGGCCGTAGGGGGGTGACAGGGGCAGCAGCCGAGGTCGGGGGGTGCACGAGACCATCTGGGAACGAGTCTGCTGCAGAGATGGTCACCTTGGAGAATGAGGAGGAGCCGGGGACCGCGTTCAGCTGTGAGCAATGGGGAGGATGCTGAGACCAGTGCCCAGGGGTGGGGGCCCCAAGGGTCTAGGGGCTGCAGAGGGGCTCCAGGAAGGTGACAGGGAGGGGAGAGTCACTCACTGGCTGGCTGAAGGGCTTGGGCTCAGAGGGCCGCATGTGCAGGTGGGCCATCATAGCCTGTAGCCGCTCGCTCTCCTTGGAGAGCTGCAGAGAGGGGCAAAGCCGGAGGTGAGCAGGAGGCTGCGCCTCAGAGGGGTGGGCTCCTCCTCCATGTCCCACCCCTCCAGCACCAGATTCCTCACCCCCACTCACCTCCATGCCTCAGCATCCCCGCTCCCTGTGTTCCCCACTACCTGAAGGCCTTGGTAATCTGCTGCCCCCCTGGCCCCTCTATATCCTCAAGGCCAGAACAGGGACTGCCTGCTCCGTGAAGCCCTCCCCCTCCCTCCTCCGGACTGTGACCCCTAGAGCCCTCCCTGTTGTCCCAGGCTGGAGCCCATCCACCACACCACTCTTCTCCCTAGGGAGGGCAGAGGCCGTGGCTGAACAACACCCAAGTGCCTAGTGCAGTGGCACTTGTGTGTGAGAGGGCCCTCACGGACTGAATGGAGATGCAGGAACGGATGAATGATTCACTCACCCCATTCATAAATTCAATAGATCTCTCAGGACTACCCTCCCACCCACAGCAGGACACTCTGCTAGGTGCCAGAGGGAAGTAGGGAAATATTGCCTGGCTGGCTGCTGGACTGTCCTGAGTAGCTACAGAGTGTCTATAGAGCTCAGACTCAGGAGCCAGACTGCCTGGGTTCTAATCCCAGCTCTGCCACTCATCAGCTCAGGCAAGTGACTGCAGCTCTCTGTGCCTCTGTTTTCTCCATCTGTAGGATGGGAATAATCGTGGTCCCCACCACACAAGGTTGTTGAGATTCCTTGAGCTATATAGGTAAAGCATATAGTAGAGCACAATGCAAGTGCTTCATATGTTAGCTGTTAATATTATTTTTGTTGTTTTTATGTTGTGTGAGTCTCTTCTGGACTTCCCAGCAGAGATGCCCCAGCCTCGGTTTACCCCTCAGCATCCAGCTGTCCTCACCTCACAACCATGGTAATTAGGACCTAGAAAGCATAAGATGGTGGCTTTGACCATGGGACCCACCCATGAGACCCTCTCCCTACCAACCCTTCCTGGAAAGTCAGTGCTGTGGGTGGGCAGAGCTGGAGCTCCCACCCCTCCCCCGCCCCTGGCCACACCTGGATCTCCAGCTGCTGCACCACCTGCATCTGTACCCGGCACTGGGCTGTGCTGCGGTCGTCCAGGGCATGCTCTGTGTTGAGGTGTCTTCGAGGGGAGGAGGGGGTGGAGGAGAGAAAGTTGGCCTGGTTTTCCTGTTGTCACCACCCTCCCGTCCCATCCTCTAATCCCTCCCACAGCCTGAAAAGCAGACAAACCAAGAGATACAAAGAGGAGAAAGAGGTGGGAAAACGGGACAGCGGAGGAAGCCTTCCTTCTCCCTTCTCGTCAGCTTCCTTTGATGTCTTTGCTAAAATCCCAGCTACAGAGAGATCTAATTGCAAATGAACTAATTAAGTAAACCTCTGACGAAGCGTGAAAACAATTTGTTTGACCCTGATGCTGCAAGGGTCTGGGAGACGGCAGAGTTAATCAGTCAGTGACAGAGCCTGGCACGCTGTGGCAGCTGGCTGCCTGCTGCCAGCCGCCTGTCTGCCTCCCGCCTGCCTGTCCACCGGCCCTTAGCCGTCACTCTCCTGGCTAGATCTGGAGGGAGGCTGGGGAGGGTGGCGGGTAGAGAAACGCTTACATCTGTCCTTCCCTTCTCCTCATATCCCCCACCCTGTTCTGGGGGTAAGGTGGGGAGGCTGCAGGCCTGGGAATATAGGTGGGGTGGGGGTGGGTGATCAGGGAGCTGATGGGGGACAAAGAAGCAGCTAGGCTTCCCTGGAGTGAGGATGGTAGGACAGCTAGTGACTGAAGGCCCCGAAGGGGCAAGCTAGGTGGCAGGCTGGCAGGGGGAGACGAGGGGCCCTGAAGGAAAAGCCTGCTGGTGGGGGTCTGGGGTGACACCTACTTGATAAATTGGCCCAGGTCTTCACACAGGGTCTCACAGCCTGGCCACTTGCACTCTCCATGTCCGTAGAGGGGGTGAGAGCCAGGGGTGTCCTCATGGGAGGAGCTGGGGAAGCAGAGGGAGGTGGTGGTCAGGGATCCCGAAGACCCCAGCAGCCCCAGGCCTGGCTCAGCACCAGCTCCCCTGCTGGTGATGTTTCTGTCCCTAACACAGGTTTTCCAGAGAACGAGCATAATTTTGTATGCCCTGGAAGAGGGCATGAATTTCCAGGTCCCTGAGATCCAATCCCTCCCTCCCAGTCCCCACCAAGGTGCCATCCCTTGGGGTCCAGGTCTGTCCTTGTGCAGGACTGCAGCACCCCCTCCCAGCCTGGGCCCTGTACCTGTCTCTCCGAGATGTGAGCACAGTGGGCTGTCCGTTGGGCAGGGTGTGGTGGGAGAGGGGAGGCGAGACCTTGGAGGGGGCGGCAAACGAGGTAGCGGTGGTGGCTGTGCCGGTGAGGTCCAGCCCCTCCTGCTTGACACTATCCTCGGCAGGCTGCCCAGGGGCACCCTCACCCTTCCACAGCTGGGGCAGGTCCGTCGGGCATACGGCTGCTGTAGGAGAAACGGGGAGGCTGGCAGGGCTCTGGGAACACATTGGGCCTCTCACCTCATCCCTGGGAGCAGGGGCTGCCAGCTCTTGGGTACAGGGAGGGCAGTGGGGCTGATCTGGGAGGGGTGGGGGTGGTGGGCCACTCACCTTGCGGGAGAGTCTGGAGGGGCCCCGAGGCTTGGCTGGGCTGCAGGCTGACCAGTCCTTGCCTCTGCAGGTTGAGCAGGTGCTGCTGCTGCAACTGTTGCATTTGCAGTAGCTGCTGCTGGAAGGCCAGCTGCTTATTCCCCAGTGCCTGGTGGGGGGCCCGAGGAGGCGGGCAGAGAGAGGTGCCATCAGCCTCAGGCATGCCATCTGGCCCCCACCCTGCAGCCACCCCCTCCCAGGGCCTATCAGTCCCCGGAGCTGTCGTTGCGGCGTCTGCAGCTGTAGCTTCTCTGCTCCCGGCCCAGCTTCCATAGGGCTGCATGCCTCCTCGCAGTAAACACACGCATGCACGCACGCACGCACGCGCGCAAGCACACAGCCAGACCCAGACACGCAGCACGACGCCCTCCCTCCTCCCGCCTTCTGTTGCTTCAGCTCCCTGCACCGCAGCTGTGCATGCCTGGCGAGGGGGGGCGGGTGCTTCTCATCACAATGATCGATGAGCCTGTCAGACTCTGGGGGCCAATCCTGCCTGGCGGGCACCCTTCCCACGTGCCCAGGGTGCCCCCCTTATGCTCCCCCCCCCAGCTCCTCTCCTCTCTTGCTTTCTAGCTACAGAGAATCAAGGAGTTGGTGGGACTTCAAAAGATCAGCATCAGCTGGTCATGGGGACACAGGCTCAGGGAACAGTTACCTCACCACTGCCCAGGCACTGGTTCGCTGGCTCCATTTTACCCCCCATCTGTCCCCCCAGATTCAGTTCACACAGGCACTGACAAGTCAGGCTGTCAGCAAGTCTTTTCTCAGCCCAAGAGCCAAGCATGTCCTGGATGTCTGGGAGGCAGGGACATCTCTGCTTGCCTGCCCTAGGGTGGGATGGGGATGGGGGGGACTGGCTATTCAATAAGGAGACAAGAGGACAGAGTCAGCCTAGAGATTTATGGGCAGGTAACACGGTGATTGCAAACCCATTGAGGGGGAGGCTAAGGGCAGGGAGAATGCCTGGACATCAGGGCAGCCTTCTAGGAAGAGGCAACTTAAAACGGGGCTGTGGTTTGGGCAGCAGGAGGGAGGTGTGTGTCTGGGACATGGTGTAGGGGTCTGCAGGGCTTGGCACAGAAACTTGGGAGCTCTGTGGCCCAGATGGGGTAGGGGATGCAGGCAGGGGAGCTCTGAGAGCAAACCCACAGGGTGAGGGAAGAGGTCGCTGAAGGGGGCTGGGCAAGATATCACAAGCAGGCGTGCAGTAGTTGGGATAGGCTGAGGTGGGTGGAGGTGGTTTGCTGAGGGACTGCAAGGTTCCCAGGACAAGTAGTGGAGGGCTGAGGGGCTATCTAAGAGACAAGTGGGCAGGAAGGTGGGATGACCACGAGGCAGCTGGACATGTGCGTGGGCCACCAGACACTAACATACTGATGATGTCCACACACATGTGCACAGAGGCAACACTGCACCAGCAAGTAGAGAAAGAGTGAAGGGGGATGAGAGAGACCATCTCCCCCACTGCTCCCTTGATCCCTTCCCCCAACTTTTTCCTGGTTTTTCACTATTCCCATAAGGCAATTCTTTCCTGAACACTTCCAGATTCCCAGCCTGTGGCCAGAAGATGTCTGGGGTTGCAGGTGATGCGGGGGAGGTTCTCTTCAGGGGAGCATCACTGTCTTGGGGGCTGTGGGCCCTGCTGGAGCCTCTTACCTCTTTGGGTTGCTGTTTCCCAGCCTGCTGTTGGGTGAGAAGTTGTAAGTGGAGCTGCTCTTGCTGCTTCTTATAATATTCCTGCAGCTGGGTGGGGTGGAAGGTAGGGGTGGGAGTGGGTGACCATGGGCAGGGGATTGCTGATGCCCAGAACCACCTGTTCTGATACCCAGAACCCTGTCCTGTCTGGACTCCTGTGGGCAGGAGAGGGGAGTTTCAATGAAACATGGCCTGGCAAGGAGACTTTTGCTCTCCCCAGTCAGCCTGGAGGGTCCCTGAGCAGGGACTGGGTGGGAGGGAATGGGAGGGAGGGGGGAGGTTCATCCCACAGCTCTGAACCTTCCCTGCCTCATGGTGGGTCTCCTGAATAGGTCATGGGGACAAGGTGCCAGCATGTTCCAGCACTTTGTCCTTCCCTCGGAGTTCAGGAGATAGAGTGGGGCCAGCACACAGGAAGGGAGCACAGGGGGTGGGGAGTGGCTGCTGAGGACTGACTTTGACCTCCCCCAGCTGCCCTGGAGGAATGCAGATCTGTCTGGCCTGAGCAGTCTCTCTGGTTTCTGTGACAGCTCTGGCCCTCAGTAATGTTGGTAGTAAACAGGGTTGGAGGAGGGGGACCCAGCTGCCCTGGGGCTGGACTCACCTGCTGGAGCATCAGTGCCTGCTGCTGCTGGAGCAAGGCCTGAAGCTGTGGGGGTGACAGGATCTGCTGCATCTGTTGGGGGGTAAGCATCTGCGGCGACATCATGGCCACAGACACGGGTACCTGCAGGATTCAGTCCATTAGCCAGCTCACCTTGACACCATCCCCGGGGGAGAGGCAGCACTTGGGGGCCCACCCATGGAGTGGCAGAGCAGCTCCAAGTAGGGCTTCCTGGGTTCAAATTCTGGCTCTGCTGCCTTCCGGCTGTGTCTTTTTGCACAAGTGACTTACCTCCTTGTTCTTTGTCATTCTTGTCTGTAAAATGGAAATAGCAATAGTGCGTACCTCTCAAGGTTATCGTGAAAACCATTAAATTAATGCTTAGGACGAAGCCTAGCCCACGGCAACCTCATAAGGGTTGGCTATTGTTGTAGGATGCGCTGTCCTCAGTGCAGGAAGATTAGACCCTAGTGACACTGGTCAGTAAAACCCAGGCTTTGGAGGGCTTCTCACCCAGTGACGGGGAGAAGCAGCACACCAAGCCATGTCCAACTCCTGCTGGGTCTGTTCTGACACCACCACCAGCAATATGAGCCTGGCTGGCAGGGTGGTCTGAGCCATGGGAAGGATTCAAAAAGAGGCCCCCCTGGCATGAAGACCTGGTCACTGGCCCGGCTCACGCACACAGCACTCACTCCAGCATACCTGTCTAGATGGCACACACAGTGCCCAGAGCAGCACTGTTGGTACCATGATGATATGTGTGTGCACGTATGTGTAGCTATGTCTACAGCAGGGGGTGGGGGGTGGGGGATGAAGAACAGCAGGCAGGCAGTTAGCAGGGCAAGCTTCTACTCCCAGCTCTGTTCTGTGCTGAACTTGCTGTGCGTCAGTCTCCTCAAACATAAAACACAGGGATTGAACTACAACAGATGACTCCTTCTAGCTGGAACTCCCAGGATTCTCAAAGTAGAACAGCTTTTTGCCCCCTGCCCTGGGTTAGGCCTCTATAGGAGGACCAAAGAATCCAGCTACAGGGAAAAGGTTCAGGAAGAAGCAATGATATCATTCCTTTCCCAGCCCCACCTCTCCTGAACCACCAGGCTTGTGCAGCCATGGCCAGCCAGGTCGAAGCTGCTACAATGTCTTGTCCCCCTGTTTTAGCAGGACAAGTGCCTTGATGAAGCTGTCTGCCACCCTCACCACCCTGTGAGCCCCATGTGCACAGGTATCTTCTGTAATCTCCTCTCTTCCTCCCAAACCCTGGCAGAGTGCCAAGCACACAGTAGGTATTCACTAAGTGTCTGCTCCCCTGAGCTGAAATGTCTTCCCCGGCAGATTGAGGCCCCTCTGCTGGCCCTGGGGCAGGAAGGGAGGGGTGCGGGCCAGCCCAGTCAGGGAAGAGTGCTGTGCAGGGACTTGTCCTGGGCAATGACAGGTTAGGTCCCCAGGGGACCCTCCCCCCAGTCTCAGCACCACCTGTGGGGCAGGGGAGGAGGAGTTTGTTTTCTTCTCAATTCCTGGCAGGGGCAGACTCAGTCTTGAGCCACCCCTTAAACCACAGATTAGGAAATCCCCAGGCAAAGGAGCAACCAGGGAGGTGCAGTGACTCTAGGGGTGTCGGAGAACTCCCACTGCCCTTTCTTGTCACCCACCCCATAACTATTGGTCGAACCCCACTCATGGAGTAACAACCCAGCTTTTTGGTCATGGACATACCACGTAAATGAAGGCTCTCAGAGACCTCTAAGCCGGTGGCAGATGTGCCACATTAGCCCTTAGGAGTGGTTTTTGTTTGTTGCTTTTCCACCTCATTTCTACCAGTGAGATTAGAGAGGTCTGGCTGCTTTAAGTGGCAGGGTTGGGATTCAAGCCCCAGTCTGGTCTTTGTATTCCACAGTTCCCAGTGTCTCTGCATCCTACACTGCCTGCCCTGTACTCGGAGCAGGTCTTGAGAATGGTTAGGGAGAGCATATGAGAATGGGACCATCTAGGGGCTCAAAGAGCCGATGAGGCCAAAATCCCAAATGCAAATTCCCCTCTCTACAACTGTACCCCAGAAGAGCTCTCTGGAAAGCCAGACTGCAGGGCTGTTATGGTCCTCACTCTTTGAGGGGTCTGGGGGTGGGGCAGACAATAGCACAGACCCACCCCCTTGCAGAGTCAGCTCCTGTGTCTGTTGTTGGGTGCCCTGGAGGCAGCTGGGGTGGTTGCTCAAAGAGCTTGGGTTTTGCCAGCTGAAGACTTGGGTTGTAAAACCCTAGGCTGGGAGTGCCCAACACCAAGGAGGTATCACAGACTGTCGTTTCTTTCCTCCTTCCATTGGGCCACCCAACAAAGAGAGGCACCGTGGTGGTGGTAAGCTCAGAGCACTGGGTTTCTGAGTCAGGTGAACTAGGCTCTTGCTCCTGATACTTACTAGTCTTTGAAATCACAAGACTGCTGACTGGGATCTGGAGCACCTATCCTCCCCACCTCACATGACTGCACAAAGAGGATGCTGTTGACTGCTTATTATGTGCCAGGCACTTGGCTAAGCCCTTTATGTATATCATCTCATTGAATCTTCACAGAAGCCCTGTGAGGAGGGCATCATCATTATTACCATTTCACAGATGAGAAAAGTGAGGCCTAGAGAGGTTAAATAGCCTGCCCTGCCCCCAAAGGGACAATGAGAGAGGGGTGAGTGACAGTGATTTGTATCCCATTAAATTTTATGTAAATGTAAAGAAAATCATTTAAAAACTTTCTGGATTTTCCCTTTCTCCTCTTTTCTGTTCTTTCCCTCTCTCCTATAGGGCACTGTGCAGCGAGGGTCACTTAGGACCAAAGTACCAGCCACTCATTCTCATCGCAGAGAGCTGAACTAGAGGAGACGAACATGGCCCACAGCAGGAGAGACTGAGACCAGACACCCAGAAGACCTTTCCAGGCACCAGGACTGAGAGTAGCATGTAAGAAAGGATGTAGCATTTCCTTCCCAGGGGCTTTCCTACTTGGAGGCAGGGGAATGGACGAGATGACCCTGCAAGGCCTCCTTGGCCCCTGCTGGTCTTGCCTCTTGGCTGAGCAGCTGGCTGCAGAGGCTACTACAGAGATAGGATGGGTCATCTCATGTGCACTTGTCATAAGGTGGTCCAAAGGGTCCAGAAGGGTGAGCAAGGTGGTTGCCACAAGCTGATCTCCTGAGCTGCTCTGCCCATGCCCTTTGGAGATGAGAACTGAGCTGGAGCTCCCCTGGTGTCCCCACGGGCCCCTCACCAGGCTGGACTGTATCAGGATGGGCACTCATCAGCTAGTAGGCTCAGCAAGGCCTGTGAATCACCATCTGGAGAGTGGCCAGGGTAGCTAAATGCTCACTAAAGCCCTGGAAGCATGAGCTCCAGGCTAAATGCTGGCAGCTGCCTCAACCCCTCCCTCAGGGACCCTGCTCAGGGCCCCACACGTTCTACCCACCATGAATACAGTGTGCTGGGTTAGATGGCCTGCCCAGAAAGAACAGGGAAAGTGCTTGACATAAAGAAAGCGTATCTGGCAACTGAGGGTTGGGATGGATGCAATTTGGTGCCAGAGTCAAGGACCCAAATTCAATCTCTTGAGTATGGGGTCTGGGGTCCCTGGGTGAATGCGGAGCAATGTGGGGAGATCAGCCTGGAGCTTTGTTTGGGTTAAACTCTCTTGCAAATGACCAGAAGGAAGCTCTCAGACTGATTCTGGGTTGGAGCTGCAGCAAGAAAGATTAGTGGTGGGATATCAAGAAGAACTTCCAGATGGGGAGGGCAAGAGAGCCAAGGGGCCTGGCCCTAGATACTTCTCTTCTTCTCACCCCCAACTCTCAGCTACCTGTGCTCTGTGCTGCCTTCTATGATCAACCTCTCCCTGCCTAGGACCCAGGACTAAGCACAACCAGGTAATCTTGCTAGGCTGGATCTGGAGACCTACTCTGGTTTTGGAAACTCATCTCACGCTGGCAGCAAACATGGCTGGGAGGCAAGCGGGCAGGCAACCCTGCTGGTGGGAGAGGGCAGAGCGCTGTCCTGTGGGGACCACTGGGAAAGGGGCTGCCATCAATCTCCCTTCGTTACCCATTTCACTCAAGTTCCAAATCAACAAAATGCCCTTTTCCTTTCAGGGAAGGTGTCTCACACTCCCCTAAACCCCCACTGGCTTTGAGCTCAGAGAAAAGCTATTTCTAGGCCATGGAACTTATTTGGGACAGAGACCCCACCTCCTTGGACACTGTAAACTTGGGATGGAGGTGGGAAGCAAGGAAGGTATCCAGGGCTGAAGGAGAGAGGGATCAACAGTCAAGGCTCCAGGCTCCCGGGAAGCTGAGATGGCCCTGAGAACCCCCATCTCCCTGGGATCCAGAACACCGTCAGCCCAGGTGTCTGTATCTGGGTGTTGCTGGTGTTCGTTACTGGTACCAAGCACAAGGCAGAACAACAATGGAGAGATTAAATGTGCAAGTTCTGGAGCTTGCTGTTTAGGTTCAAATCTGGCTCTGTCCCTTATTAGTGGTATGACTTTGGACAAGTTACTCAACCTGTCTAGGCCTCAATTTCCTCATCTGCAAGATGGGGTTAGTCAGCACCTACCCCACAGGGTTGTGAGGATAAAATGAGGTGACACTGTAAAGTGTTCGTTGTCCGCCTTGTGGTAAGCACTCTGTAAATGTCTGTTGTTAGTTTAGGAAGTACATGGCATTTGTTGAATGCATGAATGAATCAATTACTGGGAGGTAAGGAAGCAAGGAGGGAGAAGACCTGAGAAAAAGGATCATTTTATCTGTGTCCCTGACCCCCAAACCTCTAGACCTCTCTCACCGTGGAGGGAGAGGGTCTCCTAAGGAGGACTCCTAGCCTCCCTTCCTCTCTCAATTATCCCAGAGCTTGTGCCCCTAGCACCTAGCTGGGGAGTCCTTTTTGAGGCCTACCTCAGTCCCTCCAACTTCCATCATGTTCCTTCCCTCTTGCCTTGGGTCAGCAGGGCCTTTCTGGTTGGGGGAACATTCTGGTTCCCTGTCTTACCTCCCAGTTGTTAGAAAGGGGTACACTATGCTGAGCCCAGTGTGAGAAGGATTCAGAGCAGCAGCCCAAAGGCCACTTCAGATGCAGGGAGTGTATGTGGAAGGGGTCATTAATTCAGAGACCCAGTCCTGCTATCACACGTGAGAACCTTCTACATTATTGTAGCAAGTGCAAGAACTTTCTCTTCCTCCCTTTACTGACTTTCCAGATTTTGTCCTCCCCTCCTCCACCCCAGGCCACACCCCCCTCTTTGCCCAACTCCTCCCCATTGAGGGTTGTCTCATTAGGTTCCAGATTTTTAAAAAAGGGCTACTGCTAAGGTTGCAAAGAGCTTTCTGAACATAAACTCATTTTATATAAAACCCAGATACTCTGTCAGGGCACTGGAATCTCCCCCAGGACAAAATCCAGTGCTGGGCTCTGCTCTGAGCACCCTGCACCCCATGCCACTCTCCTCCTCACTTCCCTCCGTACCCCACCCTGAGAGTCCAGAGGCTCAGGATCATGCCCACCCTTCCTCCCTTAGATAAACTTCTTTTCAAAGCCCCGGCATAATCCTTTCCCCAATTCCGAGCCTCCCCTGCTGCTGTGAGGAGGGGTGGGGGAAGTGGGGCTGCCGGGCTGCGTGCACAGGGGGAGGGCAGCGGCTGCCTGACTGTGACCCATCCCAGACTCAGACTGCAATTTTCCCAAGTTCTTTGTGACAGAAAAGGTAAACAGAAGGCCTGGCTTCCCCCACCCAGCCCCCCAGATCTCCCCTCCTCCAGCCAGCCAGATGGACCGGCAAGCTGGGGGGAGGGGAGAAGGGGAAAAAAGGGCAGATTGTGCAAAGGAAAACAAAAGAGACAGAGAGACAGGAAGAGACAGGAAACACAGAGAGACTGGGAGAGAGTGAGTCGGTAGGTGAGTGATAAGGGGGAGGGGACGGGAGGGGGGACTCGGTGACCATGGCAACTGAGAGAGCCTGGGAGGGGCTGAGACCCAGAACAGAGAGGGACAGACAGAATGACCACAGGACAGAGAAACAGAAACATGAGCAGTGACCGAGAGAGGCCATGCAGGGGAGAGGAAACAGTGAGAGAGGTAGAAAGAAACAGTGAGAGCTACAGACAGACAAACTCTGAGTGACAGGGACAGAGGCCAGCCCAGGGCCTGGCTGAGCAGGTGGAGATGAGAGAGAAAGTGGGAGTTCCCTCACCATGCCCCTGCAGCGAATGCATTTCCTTCTGGAAGGCTGCCCGCTTTTTGGCTCTGGGGGCTGGCAAGAGCACTTCTCCGATGGGTCCTTGCCCCCCCACCTTGTGCCAAGCCCACCCTCTAGACCCGGCCCTTCCCAGCCCCAGCGCAGGCAGGGCGCCCTCCTCACCTGTACAGCAGAGGCAGACTGTTTGCTGTCGTTATTCCCTGGGGAGCTCAGGCTGGAGGCCTGTTGCAGTAGGAACTGCCGGGCCACCTGGAGAGCCTGCAAGACAGGGGCTGAGTCAGTGCCGCTGCCTGAGCAGTGGCCCAGGAGGCCGCCTGTGGGATCCTGGACTCAGGTACAGTTTGGAGTGGTAAAATGGTCACGGGTCCATATGGGCTTGGGGAAAGGATAGAGGTAGAAAATCACTAAGAACAGTCAGGGTTTAGGGGTCAGAGCTATAGGGACTCACCCTGGACCCAGTAAGGTTTTGCTAGGACTCAGTGGGGACAGGAAATGGAAGCACCAATGGAAAAAAGGACTCCAGTACAGGGGGTGGACTCAGGGTATTTTTTTTTTTTTTTCGTGACCGGCAACGGATCACAACCCTCAGTGTCGCGCCCGTACCGGGACCGGCAACGGGATCGCAACCCTCGGCGTTGCATCCGCACCTCGCTCAGCCAGTGAGCGGCCAGTCTGTATGTGGGATCCGAACCCTCGGCGGGAGAGCCGCGCTCTCAAGCGGTGCACTGTAGCAGTGCGCCACCGGGCCGGCCCGGACTCAGGGTATTAAGAATAGGTAATATTCACTGAGCACCTACTATGTGTCAGGTACTTTACAGGCAAGATCTCACTTAATTGTCCCCTGTGAGAATGAGGTAGGGATTTATCATCCCCATTTTACAGATGAGGAAACTGAGTTTCCAGGAGGTTATGTAATTTGTCCAAGATCATATAGCTAGGAGGTATCAGAGCAGGATTTGAGCCCAGGAAGCTTGGCTCCAAGGCCATCTGCCTTACTGGGTGGTCAGTCTCAGGGCTAAGGGAATAGCATTCACTGTGCGGAGCATACAGCTGGGGGGATGAGGGTAGAATCTAGGGTTCAGTAATACAGGGTCTGAACACTGAGTGGCTTTCTCAGTTCAGGGAATGTGGGTACAAGGCCTCAGGGCACTGGTGTAATTAGATCAAGTCATAAAGGGTGTGTTTGTATTATCAGCTAAGATACATGCACTGTGGTGGTCTGGGCTTGGAGGCCACAGTGGCTTGGACTCGACTCTAGCAGGTCAGTATGACAGTCAAAGAGTCAGGGGGCCTGGGAGGTGGGCAGATGGACAGTGAGATGTCTGGTAGGAGAGTGAGGGGTCAGGGACGCCCAGGACATTCTCTGTAAGGCCAGGTAAGCCCTCCAGTCCCACACTCTGGGTCAGCAGGGGTTCAGAGGCAGGGGATGTGGGCACCTTTTCTGAATCCACATTCCAGGAGCACAAAACCTGCCCGCCTACAGGTTCCTCAAAGACCCTCTTGAAAGCCAGAGCAATTGTGTCTAGGTCTTTGACATGGGACTCTGGCATTAGGCAGACCTAGGTTTGAATCCCAGCTGTGCTGCTTACCAGCTGTGACCTTAGGCAAGTTATTCCGACTCTCTGCAGTCTCTTTATCTGCAAAACTGGGACACTACCCATCTCTGAATCACTGGGGGGATGAAAGGGCCAATGCTTGGCATCTAGCTGGCATTTGGGAAGTGTCCACTCCCTTCTCTCCTCGTTAATCTGATGTTTCTCTACTTTATTTCCTCCAGCTTCTCCCCAATACAGCCTGGTGCCCACTGCACTTACTAGATGGGCCTGCCTACTTGTGGCTCACTGTCACATCTGTCTACACACGTGTTTCTTCTCATATGGACTTCTATTTTACCCTGCTGCAAGTAGGTTCAAGGCAAAACCTTTCAAGGTGGGCTGTGGATATGGCCCTCACCACTCAGCAAACACGGAATGCCCACTGTGTGCCAAGCAGATATACACACTCACCTTTGGGCCCTTTCTTCACTGTATTGAACAGCTGGGCCTTCCCCGAGGCTTAAATCTGGTTTACCCTAGGACAGTACTTAAATACACACTGGTGTATCTATGGGAACGTGTCCCCTAAGCGAACCCGCAGTTACGATTGGCCTGTTCCTCACAGATCCTAAACCTCCCCCACTCCACTACTTCCCCTGGGCCTCACACCTGGACAAGCACCCCGGGCTCCCAGATGGAGGCAGGATGCCTCTTCTCTTCAAGATTCACTTCCGAAAGTAGAAACGCTCTGAGAGGCTGTGGAAAGAGGGTTGGGGATGAGGGGGCTGAGGAGAGGCAGGGAGGTGGCCAGGTGGTCATCGGGAAGGAGCCTCTGCCTCTGTGACCCTGCTTTTACTGACATCCTGCAGGTCTTTGTTCTCCAAAGGTGGAGGTAGGGTGGAGAGGGTAGGGGGTCAGAGGTCAGGGGGCAAGGTTGGGGGAAGAGAATGGCTCAGAGGAGCCAGCCAGCCCAGGTGTCCAAAAGGGGAAGTTAGTCAGGGTGGGGAGATGAAGCACCCCAGATCCCTGGAGAGGAGAGGAGAGCAGTAAGGGAGGAGTTCCCAGGGGAAGTTAGGGGAAGAGGCCTGCTCAGTCTTCTGGGGTCGGTGAGGAATGACCAGGGGAGTTGAATTTACTCTCCACTAACTCTAACTTTGTGGTCTCCTGCAGCATGAAATTACAAGATTTATAGGAAAAAATGACAGTGTCTTGCAATCTCATTCTGTCAGACCTCCCTCCCTGTGACAGCCACCTCCCTGCCGACTTTCCTCCCCTTCCTTCTGCCTCTCCCAGGACCTCTACCTTTTAGGTCAGATGAGAGAGAGCCAGGTAGGACGGTAGGCCTAGCCAAGGCTGTCCCCTCCCCTGACTCCCCACTATTCCTCCACTAGGTCCTCACTCAACTCACTCATGCCTTCATTCACATTTATGAAGTGACTGCTGTGTGCTGGGAACCATGCTAGGGGCTTGGGATACTGAGAAACAGAACACCATCCCTGCCCCCAGGGCTCTGGGCTCAGATTCTGTGATGAGACTCTTACACAGAAAATAATAAGGAGCTGGTCAGCCTGAAGTGGTGGTGGGTACCAGAGCCCAGAGAAGCTGGTGGGTACTTCTGCCTGGAAGTCTGGGAAGGCCTCGCAGAGGAGATGGCAGCACTAACTGGAGTCCTGAAGGGTGAGCTCACCACGTGGACAAGGAGGGTCACATCCATCACTCTGAGGCACCAGGTATATCTATACTGCCTGCTGGCACTGGAGCCTGTAGATCTCTGGGCCACCTATCTCTGATAGACATGGGAAATAACGGGCCCTGATACTCACAGGTCCATCATCTTTGATGATACTGACCAGACTGGAGCCTCCTTGAGAGCGTGGATGTTATCAGTGTAGCTGTGAGCCCCCACCCCAGCCATCAGCGTGCAGCAGACATGCCTATTCATTTTCGTCTAGGCTGACACTGAGTTTAAGAGCTAACATTTGTATAGTGCCTTGCAGTTTTCAAAGTGCTTCTACAGACATTTGAAGCTTCACAACACTGAGCAATGCAGAGCAGATATCATTGTCTCCATTTTACAGACAAGGAAACTGAAGTCCCAGGTCCCACAGCTAGGAAGTAGAAGAGTCCAGACACCTGTGATTCTCAGCCCCCCACTCCCACCCCACTGAGGGGCCTCCATGATCTCACACATGGTCCAGCGAAGCCCTCAAATCTGCCTTCCCCCAAATCTCGTGTGTTTTCAGCTCTCTGGGTGTGAAAGGAGGTAAAGCTGGTTGAAGAAGAGGGAAAAGAACAAGAAAGGAATCTCTAGGAGAAACCTGGGCTCAGTTTCACTTTCCTAGGGACTAGAGATACCCAGACACAGCCCTGGGTGGGAAAGGCATTTAGACACCTACACCAGGGAGAAGCCATCACAGAAATTTGGGGGATTGGGGGGGGTGGCAGAGAGGAAAATTGAGAGCCACTGGCCTCTTAAGCCTCATTTTCCTGTTCCTTGGACTGCAAACCAAATGCCCAGCTCTGTGTTTTGGGGATAAGGTCTAGCTTTCCTCTAAGGAAGGCAGTGCCGTCTGTTCAGTGCATGTACCCTGATCAGAGAGATCTGATCCAAGTCCTGGCTCCACCATGTAGTGAGTGACCTTGGGTAAGTCACTTATCCTCTCTCAGCCTCGGTTTCTTCCTCAGCAAAACTGGAACAACCCACACTTACTTTCCAGGGGTGCTGTGAAGAGTACACAGGACCTTGTACATGGAGGACTTAACACAGTTCCTGGCACTCAGTGGGTCCTGGATGAACATTAACTATTGTTCTTGTTATTGATTTTTCACCAGGCAGCTCCTGGTCATCTGCCAGGTGCCACCCAGAAGGCCTTGCTAACCAAACCTTCTTCTAGCCACACACCTCCCACCATTCCCCCTCAAGCCTAAGAACTCAGTCTCGCTAATGAAGCTGAACTCTCCTCCCCCCATCCCCCATTCAGAAGTCATTAGCAGGATCTCTGCAATTAGGAACAAATGGCTTATAACGGATGGCATCCAGGGAGGGCAGCTGGGATGGAGGGGGAATGGCTTTGAGGGAGGCTATTGAAAGAAAAACAAGTCTTGGGGCAGTGGAGTCTCTCACCCCCAGGATGGGACCACACCCCCATTTCTGTTTCTGAGAATTCAGGGGTGGGGTGGGGGGAAAGGGTCATCCTCTCTGAGGAAGCCAGGTGCAGCACTGTTTACCAGTCCTTTTGTCAGGTCTGTGTTGGGGTCCCAGCCTTATTCTGTATGTGTTTGGGAGGGCAGGCATGTGGTAATCAGGGAGACAGCTTGAAGGGCTGTTGAAAATGCAGAAATAGAATCACACGGACCACAGCCCTGGTGAGCTGCCAGTGTCAGAGGGTATCTAGTCCAGTGTTTTTCAAATTGCGGGTCATGATCCAGTAGTAGGTCATAATATCAATTTAGAGGGTCGAAAGACAGGAATTTTATATACAAACACATTTATATTTACATTGATCTTGTTTACTTTACAGATGAGGAAATAGACATCCAGAGAGGGGTGGTGACTTGCCCAAAGGGACACAGTGGCAGAAGCAGAACCTGAAGCTACCAGGCCTGAAACTAGGCTCTGCACGGGGAAGAGGAGCCAAGAGGTGGCAAAGCGGGCTGGAGGATGCACCAGCAAGCTCTGGTTTAATCTGTATTGTGCTGAGGGGCAGCCAAGATAAATACAATTCAAACTTCTTTTGTCTGCCTCTGGCTAATTTTGGTAAAATTGGGATTTAGTCTTATCTAAATTGTCTTGATAATTAGTTTTCACGGGGGCGTTGGCTGGATTTAGGAGAAGGGGGACTAGAAGGGAGTTTGAGGGTGCTGGCTCTCCTCACCCCATCCCAAACCTGAAAAGCAGTCTTAGAAAAGCCCATCACCTTTACCCCTCAGGCCACAGTATGACTTACTATTCATTTGCCAGTAATTTAACGAGTAGTTACTAAGGTCCACAGGCATTCACACTGTGCTAGGCACTGGGCATGCAGCATATTTGCTTTAATGGGGCTCACATTTTGATGGGCTGATAGAGACACTAAACAGAGTGACAAGCAAACTCTGAGATAGTGGTATTACACAGACGATGGCTGGCTGCTTAGGGTGTGTGGCCTGCAAAGGCCTCTCTGAGGAGACACACATCAGAAGGGAGCTCTTCCAAGGGAGAGCATTCAGGGTAGAGCAATCAGATGGTACAAGGGCCCTGAGGGGGAAAAGCTTGGTGCATTAGAACTAAAAAGGTCAGTGAGGCCAGCAGAGCAGCCTGAGAGGTGTGCAGGGCCAGGTCATATAGGGACAATGACTTTTTGTTTCATTCTACACTTGAGGAAAAATTGCTGGAGAATTTTGAGCAGTAAGTGATATAATCTTTGAATGTATATAACCTAATCCACTGATAGTAAACAGTAGGTGACTAATAAATTCTCATTGATTTGAGTTAAACAGGAAACACCTCTTCATCCATTCCTCAAAATGCAACTCCTCAGGGACCAGAGGGTAGAGGGAAGAGGTGCAGGGAGAGGGGTCAGAGGTCAGTGGCCCTGGCCACTGAGGGCACTAACTTGGAGAGACAAAAGTTCTTGACCAGTCAGGTTTTGTCCTCCAGCAAAGAGACATAAAAATGAAATTATACAGAAAAGAGGGACAAGGAAGGTGGGGAGAGGAGACCATAACTCCCTGAAGTGATTCTACACCTTTTTCCCTTGGGGAAAAAAAAAAAAGCTTTTTGGAAGAGGCTATAAATTTTCTTTACACCTACCTCGTAAAAATGACATTGGTCCATTCTCAAATTAGAACCATTCAAATGAAAACCAGCAATGTACAGACAAAGGCCCACGTGGGTGGGAGACTCACATCCTGGGTGCAGAGCCTTGGTTTCAGGACCCCTTCCCAGCCAAGAGCCTTGAAAATGCCTCATCTTGTCAAGGAACTGGCCTCAAGGAGATGAAAATTAACAACTGAACCCAGCAGTACAAAAAAGTGGGATCCTTGGAGGGGCTCCTTCATTCTGCCCTTCTCCATGCCACTGCTGTCAAATCCAGGTGGCAGCAGTGGCCAGCACTTCCAGTGACAGTGCCACCCCCCAGCCACCCAGCTCCTCCAGGCCAAAACCAGCTCAGCAGAGGTGCTGCTGCAAGAGGCAGAGCCCGGGAGTGTCAGGTGCTGGAAGGGACAGTGTCTGGCCTCTGGCAAGGAGCTGAAATCGCTGAGGAGGTAGTCAAGGGTTAACAGCAGTGGGATTTTGGTGGTGTTTGGAGATGGCTCCCAGATACACATCCTGCCCCCTGCCTGTATCTGTGGAATTCTCTGAAGTGGGTCTATTCCGAGGTCTGCATCCTGAGCTGCTTCACCCTAGCAACTCCTGCAAGGGACTATAAGTGTGGGATTCAGAGTGGGGCATTGGGGCGCAGGCAGTTCTCTTCCTAAGGACAACCATTAAGGCCTCTCAGAATAAAGGAGCTTCCCAGGAGAAAAACTAGCTCATCCACTGAGGGTTCCAGGCTGAGTTCTGCTCTGATGGGGTGGCCCTGGACTGCAGCCTTCCCCCCTTCAATCCTCACACCAAATCCTTCCCCCTCAGAAGAAGAAACATTCACCTATCTTCCCCAAAATCCTAATCAGTAGGGACAAGAACTCTGCCATAAAAAGGGGATGGGGGAGAGAAAAAGAGAGGGGCTCAGAATCCCACATATGGAGGGAAGCCAAGAGGCTTTCCTGTTGGCGGAGTGGGCTGGCTCCTTCCTAGTCCTAGGAAAGCAGGTGTCTAAAGACAGCCACCCCCTTGCCCCCCCGACCCCCCCACCCCAGCCATGAGCCCTTTCCAATACCCTCATAGTACAGCTCCCTACTCGGGGAAAACAAAACAGGGAGGCCTTTGGCTTAGGAGGGGTACAAGAAGGGGGGTGGTTAAGGCCCTCTCTCCTGAAACATCCTCCCTCAGCCTCACCCCAGGGCACCTCACTCCCTTGACCCACCCACATCTCACCTGCCCTCCTCTCCTTTCGCAGCAGCTGGTATAAACTGGTGTGAAGTCTCTAAGCCTCCCCTCCAGGACTTCAGGCCCCAATTCTCCCTCCACATGCCTACCACCTCCTGGGGAGGGGCTCATTCTCCAGAAGGAAAAGGAGAATCCAGGTGTGGGACCAGAGATGAAACAGGAGAAACTAGGGTGTGAAGATGGGAGTTCCCAAGAGAAATGGGCCCAGACCTGAAGACTAAAGACAGCTGTTGACAGTGTGTGTGTATGTGTGTGTGTGTGGGGGGCACGCTAATCCACTTCTGAATCTTCCCTTCCTAACCAATCCCAAGTAGCTTGGGCAGAGGAGGACCAGATGGGGTTGGAAAAGGAAAGAGAAGTTTCTTCCATTCTTCTTGTCCCCTCCCCCAATTCCCTGACACCCCCTTCATCTCTGGAGGGGGGTGAGTTCAAAGCCCATTAATGCACAGAGCCCCCCAACCGTTTTGAATCTCCTCACAGGATGTGAACAGGGTGGGATTTGGCCCGGTTGCCACAGCAACTGTGGTGGGAGTTCCCAGACGCTAGGCAACCCTCCTGTGACCCTTCCTGACCTGTCACCCCCGCAACCCATGGACAATGGGAGTGCGCACTCCAGAGGCCCAGGATGCCTTTCAGTGCAGCCGCCAGCAGCTCTGCCTGCCCCCACCCTGCCTGGCTTAGCTCTCCTGGCCCCAAGTCCAGCTCTCCTCAGCTGCCCGCCCAGACCAGTCCCTAAGACTCCCCAGGCCTTCCACCTCCCACAATCTGGTGCATACTTCTCCCGGCCTGCACTGCCCCCCATCGGAGAGCCCAAAGCGTATTTGTTGGGTCCCTGGTGAAACCCCCACACACTGGGAGCATTTTCAAACAGGTGAAATCAGATTAGGATAAAACGCAAGGGCAACCTCCAAAGAAAAAACCCATCATATAGGGTAAAATGCAGGAGAGGGGCAATGCAATAGAAACATTTTCCCTGGTTAAGGAGAGGGACTGATGGGCAGCCAGTATGTCTATAGTCTAGAGTATTCTTTAGCAGCAGCTGGGGATCACCCACTCTAGCTGGCTAGATGGTGCCTGGTACAAGATGAGGTTCAACACATGTCTGTTGAATGACTGAATGCTCCAAGGCCTACACACTCCCTGCACTTATTCTCAGGGTAGATTCTCCACGAGGGGGTGAGACTGCAGACCTGGTGAAAGCCCCATGGACAGAGTGGAGGTGCAGGCTGGGAAGAGGGAGCTGGAAGCTGGGGCCTTGAATGCTGAAATGGGGCAGTAAGGCAGAGACCCTTTCTTTGGTCAGACCTGGCCTGGTGGCCAAGCCAGGTCACCCCCAGCTTCTGTTTAAACAAGCTCCCAGTCTGCTTGTTGCACAGAAACAAGTGCCTGCTCTTGTTCCAAAGTGATGTGGCTGCCCTCTTCAGCACTGTTTGTGTCAGCCTAAAGTCCTGTCACTGGCCTGACTTCTGACTTGTCCTGTTTATCCCTCTCTCCTCTGTCAACTCATTACTCTCAAGGGCCAGGGCTGTATTTCTGGGGCTTGTTTACACAGAGCAGAGGGATAGGGACCAACAGACAGACAAAGGGAGAGGGGCTTGGAGACCCCAGGAGGGCACAAGGAAGCTGGGACCAGTGTGTTGTTCACAGACCCACTCCCAACCCCTTCCTCTAGAATATACAGTTGGTGCAAGAGGAGTTACTTAGGGCTAACGGGCAATGTTGTTTTTTTATTGTTTTAAGAGCCCTTTTAAGTTGGGAATAAAGTGCTCTTATGTGCTCATCAACAGACATTTATTTAGTACCTACTGTGTTTGAGGCCTTGCTCCCTCCATTTCTCCCTTTGTGGATTTTGTGAGTGGAGCAGAAGCAAAAAGGAAAGTGTGTTGAGCCCTGAACTAGAAACGAGGAGACTAAGATCTAGCCGCAGACTTTAGTGTGTCACTGGACAAGTCAGTGCCTACTTGTGGCTGCTTCATCTGTGCAGTGGGAATATTGACCTCCCAGGGTTGGTGAAGCAACTTAATGACACAGTGTATATGAAAGACCCAAAGCACCAAACAGACCAAAGGCATTTGTTTGTCCTCTAAGGACTTCCTGGTTGGGACTGAGAGGGAGGAAGAACCCAAGAGGCCAGCCTCTCTTTCCCATAGTCACCTACCCCACAAATAGGAACAGTTGTCACTGGGGTACCAGAAAGTATTACCCTTGAAGTTCCCCAAAAGCCTTGTTCCTGTACTGGTGGCCCACAGTTACATTTTAATTGAAAATCTTGTAATTTTTATTTTGCAGGGTTCTTTTCATAGTTTGGAGCCAACAAAACCTTTTTCAAGTCTCAAATATGTTCCTTGGCCCTGGGCACTATGCCCACGGTGAGCCCAAATGGATAAAACAGCCCTCTGCCTCCAAACCCCACCCCAGTTATTTGTGAAACAGATATAGGATTTTCCAGGACTTTGGGATATTCCCCAAAACAAACAAGAATAACTGGAATGTGGAATATAGATGGGAAAACATGGCTCATGAGCAATGCAGAACCAAGAAACCTGATCAGTACAGACAGTTCTGGCTCTCCCCACCCCAAACATTTCCCTAGTTATCCAGAGATCTGTGTTCACTCTTCACTTAAAGAGATTTTTTAAAAGAAATTTTCCAGTTTTGGTATCTCTTCCACCCCCAGCACATTCAAAAATTTTTATACCTCTGTCTATAAAAGGTGCAGGAGGGGAAGAGCTGGCCATACAGAATGGGTGGCCTTGGGGACTTGTGCTGGGGTGTGTTTTGTTATTATTTTGATAAAGGATAGGATTTTGGCCTTTGACCTTCTGTTCCCAGCAGATGGCACAGACTCTATGGGTCTCTTTCCCTAAGAACCTGCTTAGGAAGGCTTGGGAGATGCCAGCAAATGCCCAAGGACCACCTCCCTGGGGAAAGGAGATAGGCCCTTCCTACTCCTGTCTCCACCACTGGCAAGAGGATGTGATTTTTAAAGTCCTCAATTCTGTTCACATTCACCTCAAGTCAGTGTGCAGGAGGGACCAAATTGCATCTGGTCCTAACAACCCTGCACTTTAACTGTCACAGAGGCCAGGGCTCAGGGAGGCCCATGACTTGGCCAAGGCCGCCAGCTGGTTAGGGGCTAGCTGGTACTTAACTCAGGTTTCTTCGATGCCTGAGTTAGTGCTGGCTGACCAGCTCAGTGTGGGAGGCGAGCTTCTGATGGTGCTGCTTCCAGTCTGACCTCTGGCTGCAAGGAGTGTGGTAGGAAAGGGCCTCTTTGGGGTTATGGGCTGAGGGTGGGTGGGGGGAGGAGCCCCATGGTGAACCTGGAAAAGAGCAGTGCCATGGAGGGGAGGTGTACACATCTGTGCAAACAGGAGGCAGGGGTAAGAACACTGGGTGGGGAGGTGCACGCAGGAACCCTTGCACCCTGTTTTCCCGCATTCCCAGCTGGGTCCCCAAGGGCCATTGCCACCAGCAGTGATTGGGGGAGCAGAGTCAAATAAGAGAAGGAGAATCCCAAGGCCAGGGCTGGCTGGGCTGGTTCTCCTGAACTTGTCAGGCGTGATTCTCTCTTTTTTCCCCCGATGGGGCCAGGACCTGGGGCCCCTGCTCTGTCATCACCTAGCTAGGCTCCCCACCCTAGTGCCTCTTGATCCTGAGACAGGCTGGTCTTGAACTCCGGAACTCTGCACTTCAGGGTGGAGATGACAGGGTGGGGGTGTGGGGAACCACAGACAAGGGTTCCCAGTATGAGCCCTAAAAATGGAGGCCTGTCCTTGCCTACCTCTCTTGGCCTTCTCCCAGCTGCTTTGGCCCCTGGTGCCTGGAAGATTAATTTCTTCACAGCATGGATCAGGGGCCTGGGCGGACTTAGTCCCCTCTAAAGGTGGGGACTGTTTTACAATACAAATAAAGTGAAGATACCCTTGGGTGCACAGCACCCTCCTTCTTACCCTGTTAATTTAGCCAGTTTCCTAGCTGGCATGCAGGCAGAGTGTGGAGGCGCCCACCCACCCAACATGCAGCCTCTCAAGCCTGCTGCCCAGTCGTCTGTCTGTCCTTATGGCACTTCTGGGTCTGTTCCAAGCTCCATGATCTCAGGCCCCCCTGAGTCCCACTTCTCTTTCTTGAAAATGCTGTGCTCCCCCAGGCTCAAGGTGGCCACCAGAATGGGAGGGCAGAGAGGGGGCCTCTGGAGGCAGAACCATCTCAAGAATGCTAGAGTGAGGCTGCTTGGCAGGAGCAAGGGGTGCCCAGGTGGCCAGGAAGGAGTAGGATGAGGTCTGGCACGGTCCTCTCCCCTCCCCGGCAGAGAGGAGGGGCACTAGCTCCTACCTGTTGCTGCTGGAAGTGCAGCAGCTCCGCAGGGCTCATCTCGCCGTTGCTGTCTGCGCCTGTGGCTGCGTCCCTGCCGGCGCCGCCTCCAGCCGTGCCCACAGCCCCAGCCCCGCCACTGCCATCGGCCTGCCCGGAGAGGCTGCCCACGCCATTCTGACCAGATGGAGCCGACCTGATTGTCTCCGAGGCGGATTCCACCATCATGTCGCTCTAGCAGGACCTGGAGGAGGAGGAGGAGGAGGAGGAGAGACATGGGGGAGGGGCTGAAGCTGGAGGCTAGATGGGCAGGATGGGTTCCAACCTGGGCAGCAACCAATGCCCCCCAACAACGCAACCACCTCCAATACCAAACACACTACTTCCCCCACCCCCCACCCCTGGTCCTGGGACATCTCCTCCTCAACTTCCCAGAGGCCACTCCTGGGACCCCTCGTGGGATGCAGCCCCTTCCAATGTGACCCCTCCCACAGGTCCGGAGTAGGAGCAGCTCCAGACTGAAGCTGAGGAATACCCCTGCTCCACCCCACCTGTCCTCGACTTTTTTTTTTTTTCCCCTTTTTGTCTTTTTTCGTGACCGGCAACGGATCGCAACCCTCAGTGTCATGCCCATACCGGACTAGGACCAGCAACGGGATCGCAACCCCCGGTGTTGCGTCCGCACCTCGCTCAGCCAGTGAGCAGCCGGTCTGTATGTGGGATCCGAACCCTCGGCGGGAGCGCCACCACGCTCCCAAGCGGCGCACTGTAGCAGTGTGCCACCGGGCCGGCCCCCTGTCCTCGACTTTTAATGGAGCTGGGGCAGGGGAAGGAGGGGAGGAGACAAAGCCCTTGCCCTGCCCCCTGGGCTCCTAAATCAGTTTTGGCCTCTTCCTCCAGCCAGGATGTTAAGGGGAGAGGGAGAGGGGCATCAGCTGGGAGCTGGCAGGCAAGAGCCCTGCAAGGAGGTAAGGGCAGATGAGCTATTCATTGGGGGCCCACCATATTGCCACCCCTCCCCTGTACCTGTAATGGACTTTGTGTTTATTCCTATGTAGATAGAGAGTTTCCCCAGGGCAGGGCCTCCTTCCCCAAGACACAGAAGGCCCTAATCAACGTTTGCTCTATAAAAAGATGGCTGCCACTAGCCCAGCACCTTCTGGGAGCCAGACCATCCTCATCTGGGCTTGAAGGCATGCACTGAAGGAAGCCCTGGTCTCATTTTCCATCTTCTGTTCTAAAGCACTCAGCCCAGCACCTGGCCAAAAGTAGACATTCAATAATATTTACTCGCTGTCTACAGGCAACAGGATTCCGCCTCACAAGAACTGTGGGAAAGTTATTATCACGCCAGTTTTACAGATAGAAAAACTGAAGGTCCAGAGAGTTAGGTGACTTACCCAAGGCAAAGAGTCAAGATCTGAATCTGCCCCCCCCCAACCAATAAATGTGTCTCAAGGAGTGGCTGAAACATGCCCAGAAAGAGAGGGTGTGTTTGGGATGGTCAAGGGCAGTGAGGAGAAGGCAGAGGCCTGAGCTTCTTTCTCCAACGCATGGAGATCCCAACATCTCAGGGGCTTGTACACACAGACTCTGATGAAGATGGGGAACTTTAGTGTGCAAAGCTGTTCCCAAATTCTGGGGTTCCCCAACTACCCCCCAAGCCATTGTCCCTTGACTGTGGAACATGGATTTAAGTCAAACAGGACGTGGCTGGTATCTACCACTGACTTTCAACACATCTTAAATTTCCTAAACTCAGTTTCCTTGTCTGTTGTAATATTTGATCACAGCCTCTTAGAGTACTTTGAGGAGTAAATAAAACAGCATATAAAAGACACATGGCAGAGTAAGCCCCAACGTTATCAGCCCCTTCTCCACCTACCCTAATGGTAAGGGTGAAGACCCTGAGGCTCAGAGAGGTCAAGGACTTGGCCCAGACCACTGAGATCATCAAGGGGTAAAAACCATATGAGCATCTAGCAAGGCCCATGGAAGCCAGCCATCATTCTTTCCTCCTTCTTGATCCCTTTTGACCTGGCAGACCCCACAAACTCATGGTCTCCCTGACCCGGCTGGTTGATGAAGGCCTTGCAGGTAGCAGATTAGAGAAACTGCAGGAAGAGACTGTAGTGTTATGTCCCTCCCCAAGGCAGCAGCGCCCACCCCTAAATTCTCTCCTTTCACTCAGTAGAACTCTTTTTCCCTCACTCTACGAAGCCACTTGCTCAGATTTTATCCCTGCTGGAAGCAAAGAGCAGAGGAATGTGAGGGTATTAAGGGTGTGTGGGGGGGCGGGCGGGCAACAGAGCTGCTAAGGGTCCACTGGGAGCCACATCACTGCTCCCATGGTCCTTCTGTGTCTATGACTCTGGATATCCCTGTCCCAGTGGGTCTGTGTGGCCTCATGTCTGAATTTCTCCATACATTCCCAAGGGCTTGTTCTCCCCCTCCCCTCCACCCCCTCTGCAGCCCCTCCCACTCCTGGGTTCTGGGAGGAGCTGGGCCAAGAGTGAAGGTGAGGATGGGAGTGATGGTTCGGAAGAGATTGAGCACTCGGTCTCAGGCCTTAATGGCCGTGTCAGCCTCAGGGCTGGTGGCTGCCAAATGATGGATGGGGTGGGCGCCATCCTCCATCGGCCAGAGCACAGGGCTCCAGCCTCCTCCCTCCCTGAAACCTACCAGCAAGTAGCCTATAGGAGCACCTTCCCCCTCTCAGGCCCGGGGCCTCAGCTACAAGAGGGGCATGGGGAGACAGCAGGGGCCCACTCAGCTCTCCCTCTCCTGCAACCCTAGCCCTGCTGGAGGTGGAGAGCAGCTGCCCGCCCTGATTCCAAGTCCAGCTTCTTTGAGATCTGAGAATGCCTGGGCCCCAGGGGACAAAGACCAGAGCCTCAGGGGTGTATTCGTGCACAGGAAAAAGGAAAAAACCTGGCAGTTACTTCCCTGGGGTATGGGAGAGTGCCCCCCTTCCAACACTCATAGAAACACCACAAAGTTGTAGATCAGCAAATTGGAAAAAGGGCGGAAAAAGGAAGAAGGATGCAAACAGAGGTGTCCCTTTCTTTTCATTGGGGGGGGGGGTTACAGAGCAACACCCAGTGAAAAACATAATTGCTGAAATGTGGCATGTAATAATAGCTATTCAAGGGCTGATCATTCATATTAAACAGGGTGAAGCAAGCCTCTCATTTGCATGCTTGAGATTATATGCATTTGAAAAGTCATTTCCGCAGGGTGTATGAATGGCATTAATTCCCACGTGGCACGTTCTGCCCCCTCCCAAGCTGGCCGATACACACCCGTACACCTCCTTCCATGTTCCTGTCCACCAACAATCCTCCTCCCTAAACCTGAATGGCAGGCACACCCAGGCCATCTCTGATCTTCACCTCTGTCCTGGGATACCTGCCCTCCAAGGATGGGCAAACTAACAACCTAATGCCCCTGCCTGCCTCAACACAGGGTGTTGCAATGGCACCGGGGTACTCCCTGCTCTGTGAGTGAGCAGGCTCTGGGTGCCTGGGGCCCAGCCAGCTAGGGGTGGGGTCGGGTGGGGTGGGGTGCTGGGTGCAGTGCGTGAGGGAGGAAGCCACTGTTCATGGGAGAGAAGGCAGAGGCCTGCTCTGCCACAAACCAGCTGTAAATCCTTTGCCTTCCTCCTTCTCTGGGACTCAATTTCCCCATTTCTACATGGAGAGGTGGTCTTGAAAGTCTCTTCTGACTAGGGAGCTCCAAGAGTAAAACTCCCTAGTCCAGCATGTCAATATGAAGCCACAGTATTTCAGTGGCTAGTAGGAACCACGGAGGGTCTATGAGAGTCACAGCTATAGTCCTTCCCCAATAAAAAGAAAAAAGGTCCGCAATGTGAACCTGAGCTTCCTGCTGTGGTACTGGGGGTGCACCCCCCAAGAGCTCCCTCCTCCCTTCACTCCCATCCTTCTGCCTTCTCCACACAACTGTCCCCTCCCCATCCATGCTACTGCCCTAGTCACCCACTTCCTCAGCAAGGAGCAGCTGAACATCTGCAGAAAAGAGGAGAAACTTTGGGAATTAGACCATCTGGTTTCAATGCCCAGCTGTGTGACCTTGGGCAAGTCACTGGGCTGCTCTTTCTTCCTCCATATAAGTTGGGGGGCGGGAGAGCAGGTATCAGAAGTCTTTATAGGATCCGCTAAAACTGAAGCTCTCATCCCCCTAACCCAGCCTTCCCAGACCCCTCTCCTACCACACGCTGAGGTCAATGGAGAGAGCAATGGAAGCCGAGTTACTTGGGTGGTCCGGGATTTCTGTCTGGGGCTCTGGTCCTGCACTTAGGCAGGTCCTAGTCTCTCATTTCTCAGGGTTCCCCCTGGGGAAGCCAGGGCACCTCCAAGCCTTGGCCAAGCCCCAAGGCTCCTGCAGACGACTTCAGAAGGAAGGAAGCTGGGTCAAAGCCACAGTCACCTCTTCCGCTCTAGGGGAGTCTGTGGGTCGCTAGGGGTTCCCACTTCCCCTGAGACTCCTGGCTCTTCGAAGAAGTCTGGGGAGGGCAGGGGCGCGGGCAGGGCGCAAGGAGAGACGCCCTTGGAATTCACCCGGTCCGCCCCGTCCCCTCCCTGGCCGGAAGTGACGAATTTTACCCACCTTGGGGCCCTGGGGAGGGCAGGGGCGCGGGCAGGGCGCAAGGAGAGACGCCCTTGGAATTCACCCGGTCCTCCCCGTCCCCTCCCTGGCCGGAAGTGACGAATTTTACCCACCTTGGGGCGAGAGGGGTAACCCAAGAGCTGGGTGCTTTTTGGGGTGGTGAACAGAGACGGGGAGCCCCACACGCGGAGAAACCTTTTGTGCCTTTTTGTGGGCCCATATGGCGTAGCGAGCATTAATTACTGTGGCTTTTTAATTAACAATCACTTAATCTGAGCCGTAACATTTGCCACGACACCCTGTGCCTCGCCGCGAACCTGCGCCGCCCGCCCTGCCAACTCATCAATTAATTTTTATTGACGTTTTCTTCCCCAAACAGGCACAATACCAGGGTTTTCCAATTAACACCTCCGCGAACTCTAATTAGTGCAATTAACAGACTGATGGATGCATGGATTTTACCCGCGAGGGAGGGAGGGAGAGAGGGGGCGGGGTAGCCCCCAGCACACTCTTGGGGAGCACGTCCCCGCTGGGCGTACACGTGCACGCGCGCAGCTGGAGAGGGGACGCCCCCTAGCTCTTAAGGGAGCACACTGGTGGGGGTCTGACCACACGTAACCTGTACCCAGAGCAATGGTGGCAGTTGGAGTTCAAATAAGAAGACATCATTTCCAGCTCTCCGGACACCTATAGTATAATCAGGGAGATAGCATGACACTGGAAGTTGGGAAACTGAAATCTAGTGCCCGTTCTATCACCAGCTTGCTGAGTGACTTGGGGAAAGTTAATTCCCCACCTTCTCTCTTCTAGTCTGGGGAGAACCACACTAGATGTAGCTATTTTATAATTTAGAACTCCAAGAAAGATCAGGAAGCAGACTGCAGCAAAAGGCAAATAAAACTCCTTAAAATGTATCATGGAGTAAAAGGAGGGGAGAATAATGGACCAAAACCTTAAACTAGAGAATTGCAAACTTGAATACATCAGAATCACCTTGGAGAGTTTGTTAAAACACGGATTACTGGGCCCCAGCCCCAGAGTTTCTAATTCAATAGGTCTGGAGTGGGCCTGATAATTTGCAGATCTAAAAAGTTCCCAGGCGATGCTGATGCTGGTTGTCCAAGGCAACAGGCCTCCAATGGTGAACACTTACTTTAGTTATGAGCTTCCTGGTAGCCAAAACTAGATGATCAATCTCCAAAGGCCATACATTCATTCAACATGTATTTGGGGCCCGATTAAGCTAAGCACGGAGGATCCATGTGCAGCAAACTGAAATGTGGTCCTTCCTGAACAAGCCAGTGCAATAATATCCTAGATGGTTTGACAGGTATGTGTAAAGGACTCAGCAAGGGCAACTGGTAATAATGGAGGCCATATCCTCTTTGCTTTTTCTAGGTAAGTCTGGCATTTACCTTTTTGAAAGTTTAGCCGCTAGTGGAGTTTGGGCCACAAAGTCATTCTCTCCTCTCTCCAGTGGCTGGCTAGGAGCATATTTCACCAGCAATGACCTTTCATCCATTCACTGGTTCAAAGAATATTTAAGCACCTCCAATGTGCCAGGCTCTGAGTATGCAGACCAGAATAGAATAGGTCACAGGCCCTGCTCTCATGGAGATTATGTTCTCATGACTGGAGGCAAATGATAAATAAGGACACAAATAAATAGATAAGCTCAAATAAGATCAATTCTATCAAGTGTAAGTACAGGGAATAAGTGGGGATCTAATTTAAATGGAAGTGGGCAGGGAAGGCCTGCTTTTTTGAGGAAATGGCATTTATGCTTAGATATAAAGGTTGAGTAGGTATTGGCCAGGCATAGTGTACACTGAATGCAGGGGAAACAGCAAAGGCCCTATTCAACAAAAGAGAAGTCACCAGTTTCAGACTTTTCCAGATCTAAAAGTCTTTGAAATGGATCATTTCTTAGATTATATAAAAAGACACACATGTGGGTATCACATAGAACACAGCATGAGTGAGGACACCTTATATTTCCTTCTTTCTCCTTCAATTCCCTTCTTTCTACCTATCCTGCTCTCAGATCTTATTTGTGTCAAGGGACATAAAGCAGAGAGCTTTTCACAGCAATGAGCACTGGCCCTACAAGTAACTGAAGGATGCTTCTCAATCCAAAGGCCCAGGGACTGTCCTCCCCCATTCAGCTCTGGCCCCAGAGGCCCATTGGCTTCAACCTGCCCGTGAGGGGAGGGCTCTAGGGCAGCAGCCACTTTGGGCCTTGGCCTTACTTAGCCAGTCACTAAATTTGCCATCCTACCTGCTAACCCTTCCCTGGCCTCTTATTACCTTCATGACATTGAGCAGTGAAATCACCTGTCTGAAACTTGGTTTCCTTATCTGTAATATGGGGATAATACCAATAAACCTGCCCTCCAGGGTTACTGTGGTATCAAATAAAACACACCGCAAGAAGATGTAGTAGTTACTATAATTACGGAGACCTCGAATGTCCTGCTACAACCCAAATCTCAGAGGGCTATGGTTGATCCCATAAAATTGATCCCATCCTCTTCTCCCAGCCCTTGGTTCAGTACTTGAAGTGAGGCAGAACCCAAGCGTTAGAATGTCGCCATAGCTCCAAAATAGGTCCCCAAACCAGAGCTGGATGATGTGAGTCACACGACTACTTGGCTCTCTGATCAAGCCAGCAGTTTCTCTCCCCAAGCCCAAGGGACCCTCTGAGTTCCAGGCAAAGCTTAATCCTTCCTCAACCCCCTGCCCTCCCTATACTTTGGGACTCTCCCTTGGTGGGTCAGAGGCTGGCACCTTAGGCTTCCTTCTGCACTCCCACCTCTGCCTGAGTGCCTGGCCTGAGATTCTCCGTAAATGACTTGTGACACCCTAGGAATTGCTTGCCCCAACTCTAGGAAACATTCAAGGCCTCTTCATAGCACAGAACTTCAGGGCTCGGGGGGCTTAGTACAACTGGCAGGGTGAGGACATGCTTAAGAGGTTGCGACAAAGCCTTTGATTCGGAAGGCGAAACACCATCCTGTGCTGTCTGTCCCAGGTTCTCTCCCAAGTTTCAAATAATTGTTTCCTAATCCTAAAAGTAACAGACATCTTGGTTGAAATTTTGAAGGAAAAAAAGTATTAGAAAAAATATAAAGTACCCATAATCCTACCACCCAGAGATCTAGCCTTTTGGTATATACCCCTTCCAGGCAATCCACTTTCACTCTCTTTTGGCGTGAAAACTTTTAATAATCTGTAGATGGTCATAATCTGTAGATGGTTTGAATTTTCCTATTTTTCCACTCACCATTTACTATCATAAGCATTTCCACATGACATCAAATATTTTAAGCAACGGTTTTTAATGGTCACATAGTTGCTTGAATGGGCTGCATGTTCCAGAATTCAGTTAACCAATCCCCTAGAGTTAGACATCTAGGCTACTTATTACCTATTTTATACTACGACTTCATAATAAACACCTTTGTGGGAACAGGATACTTTACATTTTTGGCTATTTAACAACTAGGATACATGTTTAGAAGGTGGAATTGCATATTTTAATGTTCTTGATATATTTATTCCCTAATTGGGTCCATAAAATTTATACCAATTCTGCCCTCCCTTCGGCAACATGCCCATGTCTCAGAAGATTCACAAGCCTTCACCTTTTTAGTGATTTCCCTCCATTCTTCTCAGATCCAGCATAAGGCATTCAAAACTCAACACTACAGACCCTGTCAAATCTGGGCACATAGCTGGGTGGAGGGCCTTTACCTAAGTGGGTACTAGGGTCTGGGCAAATAGAGGAGAATAAAACACAGCCCTTGCTTTTGGGGGACTTACAATTTGGTGGAGGATAAAGAGAGACGCACACGGGTAGGTAAGTTTACCTTCTAATACACCAGAATTACCTGGGGAGTGTTAAACAAACAAACCCATACCTAGGCCCCACCCTTGGTCAATTAAATTGGACTCTCTGGTGAATGGGACACAGGCAAGGATATTTTAAAAAGCTTTTCCAAGTATTCTAAGCTTCAAGTGCAGCCAGGGTTCAGAACCTCTGCCCTACACAACACACATACAACTTTACAAATGTTATATGTACATAGACACTGGAGCCTGGAGGGAGAGGGAGTACTCTGGAAAGGCTTCCTGTAGGAGGTGACTTCTGAGCTGAGTCACAAGGCAGCGAGGCCTCAGCACACAATTCCTGAATATATTTTATTCTTAATAACAACCATGCCACTCACAGAGTCCCTGAAAGCCCTTTCCCATACTCTATCTCCGCCCTATCCTCCATACAATCTTGTACTCACTTTGACTGGAAGGAACTACACTTCAAAGATGCCAAGTGACTTGACAAGGTCACCTGGCTGCTAAGTGTTTGAGCCAAACTGAAACCAAATGGCTTTACTGACTCTCAAACCAGTGCTCTTCCCTGCATCCCACCTCAGAGGTGGCAAGGCCCAGAGGGCAGTCACTCTGGAATTTCTGTGGAATCCAAACCTCTCCCCACCACCACCACCACCGCCACTACGTCCCAGTTTACCTTTTACTGGCTCCAGACCCAAAATGCTCCCACCAGGCCCTGGCAAAGTGACCTCTCTAAACACTCCTTCCGAACTAGCATGACCAAAAGGGAGAATTAACAATAAAGGGGAAAAAAAATAAAAAGAGAACCAAAGATCTCACTCCATCTCATTAAGAAAGTAAACATAAGAGCCATCTAAGTGTCTAATTAAGCTTCTAATTAGTCCCTGCTTGTTACTAATGCAAATTAGATTACTCCGCTTAACTACAGCATGTCCACAACACCCTTGTTAATTGCGGCCTTTTGAAATTAAATTACTCCCTAATTAGCATATCAAAGCCATTGATTCTGAGCTGGGAAAGATGAGGGCAAGAAGAGCCGAATGCCAAGTTTGGTTAATCAGAGATGGCTAATTAAATAGTGACGTCTTACTTGGGGGGCCTGTTGGTTAAGGGGTAGGGGCAACCTGCCCAGGGCCAGGATGGCCATCTGGAGCCTGGTTCTGTTAGTGCCCTTGGCACCAGGGGCTCCTGTGGGCTCAGGAGCTCCAGTGGGCCTGGAATAAACCACTAGGCCTGGCCTTCCCTGTTTCCCTGGCTGCTCTGCCCAGCTTGCCCCTGACATGTCCTGGCCCTTACTTTTGTCTCCCCATATGATTTCTAGGTGTGGCATTCACAAGGATCTCAGGCATCAATTCAGGAGCATCCAAAATATAGCCACATTCAAATATGCAAAGATTCAGCATCCTTCCACTTTTCCAAGCTGAGTTCCAGAAGGGTGATTTCTGTCTAGTTTTTCTCTAGTCGCCACATGTGGTTGCATTCTTGGAAGAAAGCTCCTCCTCCCCCAACAAAAAGTACACAAAGAGAATAAGTTTGGGGGACAGGTAAAAGGCTGATGACTTTCATATACTTTCATCCCTGCTCACCTGGGCAGGGATGGCCTGGTGTCAGCTTGGAACAAGTCCCAGGAGACACAAGGCTTTATCATTTCCTCCATTGTAGAAAGAAGGGAAAAAGTATTCTCCACGACCATCAGTTCTTAAGCAGCTGTGTGGGAATTAGATTTAGGTCAGGGCATCCTTGTAGGTCTTCTCTGAGCTCTTGATGTACAGACCCTGCAGAGTCTTTCAGACACGGTCCCCCTAGATTTTCCTTGAAGAATTCTGGGGACAGGTGAATTTCCATGTCAAAGCTGCTAGCCAAAATGTCTTCAGGGTCTAGGCTGGTCACCTAGAGGGCCAGGAGGGCACAGGAGGCAGCTGCCACTCAATCCCAGTCTATCCTTACCACACAGAAATGCAGGCTCAGTGCTGACAAGGTCTGGGTTTTTCAAAAGAAGTTGAGTGGAGATATTTATGTGAAATTTACCATTGTAATAAACGTGTGTGGGTCAACAAAACTCAGCAAGGGTGAAATTGGTCAATTTCTGACCTCAGCCCTTATGGTCAGCATTCCAGAGAGGCAGGTTCCAGTTAACATATGACCCTGGGCAAGTCACATCACCTCTCCGGGCCTGTCTCCTTCACCTCTCAAATGAGAGTAATGATTATCACTGTCTGGAGGATCGCTCAGGGCTGTTGTGAGGATTAGAGCAAGAAGGTACCTGAACCTGCAAAGCATAGTTCCTCAGCCAGGGTCTGGTGACCAGCTAGTTCTATCTGCTACATCCCCCTCCCAGATTTCCTTATGTGGATGTCTTCTAGAATCTTCTTTCCCCATCTTCCATGCAGGAGGCAGGGCCAAATGTCCTTGAATACGCTGAAGGCTTGTTCCTGCAGATGCCTGGCCTGGTGTTGGGAAGCTAGGAGGTACTATACACCTATGCCCTCTGCCCTACAGCAGCCCTGGAAGAAGCAACAGCTCCTAAGTGACTCTTCTAAAAAAAAAAAAAAAAGAACAAGAACAAAATCCTGATGGCTAAGAGGTACCTAGGTTGGTCCTTCTGTTCCCTCCTCCCCCCAACTAGGACGGAGTCTGAACCCAGCCCTCCTCCTCCATTCCCCCTCTCCAAGTTTCTCACGAGTAGCCCCTGGAACACACAGAGTCAGGGCCAAATTCCCAAAGGGTGAGATTTTGCTCATTTAAAAAGAGATCAAACAGGGCCCAGGGTAAAGGAAATCTCCCTGCCCCCCACCTCAGAAAGGGTGAATCCCACTCAGTACCCAGGCCACCGGTGTCCATCCAAGCCAACCTGGGCAAAGGGTCCCATAGCAGTGCTGTTATTTTAGAAAATAAGTGAAATTAAAAGCATGGCAGAAAAAGAGAAACGGAGGAAGAGGGTGGCTGTCCTGGTGTTAGGGGGAGGGGGCATGGAGGCACACAAGGGCCAAGCTGCAGCCTGCCTCTCGGAGCTCTCTCTCCCAACGAGATTCAATTAATTGATAACAGAAGGCATCAAATTAATTTCTGGAGGATGTGAGATTCTGATGAAGGGAAATCTCGTCGGTGGGGATCGGGTGTGTGGGGGCGGGCAGCACCCCTTTTAATCAGGTTCTACTGCCTAATTGGGAAGGAGGAGACTTGCATGGGTCCCAGGGTACCCTGCCCTGAGCTCTACAACGCCTCTTTCTGGAAGCAACCGCAGAGGCAGTAGGCTCAGGATGCTGTCGGAACAAAGAGGGTGTGCATTGGATCTTCAGGTCAGGGAGAGGGGACTGCGGGTGCTCCCTCACTAACTAGGTTAGGAAAACCAGGGCCCAGAGAGAAGACGGGTCATGCCCAGGCCACAGAGCGAGTTAGGAAGTTGGTGCCCCTCACGGTGTACCCTTGTGAGTCCAGACCCTGTTAACCACTTAGACATATGAAGTCATATCTGAGTTAAGAGGGTGCAGCACATGACGGTGTGGGCAGCCCTCTCTGTGGCTAAAAGAACCACCCCCTCTTCCAGCGTTCCCCGTCCAGGTTGGCCATGCATCGCACTGGAAAGGCGCTGTATCCCAGAGCTCAAGTCTCGGGTTGGTGCGCTCTCAGGAGCTCAGGAAAATGCTAGTTGGGGAAGTGAGTGCGCTCAGCTGGGAGGGGGAACAGGTCATCCTGCCTCTCTGTGGGAAATCCCGGAGGCTTTCTTTTTTTAAAAAGATGACCAGTAAGGGGATCTTAACCCTTGACTTGGTGTTGTCAGCACCACGCTCACCCCAGTGAGCAAACTGGCCATCCCTATATGGGATCCGAACCCATGGCCTTGGTGTTATCAGCACCGCACTCTCCCGAGTGAGCCACAGGCCGGCCCCCGGAGGCTTTCTTAAGGAGGGATTCTCCCAGTGGACCAACTCTGCACCCTTAACATGGCCCGACCATCAGCAGTGCCTCCAGCTCCAATTCAGTGATGGGGAAACCTCAAGAAGCCTGGATCTTTGCTCCCCAAGTGCTTACAGCAATTGCTCTTTGCTGGGTTTACCACAAATCCTGATGTTCCATCTCTCTCAGAAATTTGCCCCAGCCGCACCCTTTCCTTCCAGGACTCGAATGTGCATGTGCACAGGGAACCCCTGAAGCAGAAGAAGAATTATGCAGCCACTCTCTTTTGGACCAACCTCTTTAGGCCTGGGTCTTCTAGAAATGCAGAGCTGGGGAAATGAATCTGAGGGAGCCCCCTCAGGCCTGTCCCCTTGAGGAAAGGAGAACTGAAGCCCCCTTACTGGCTAACCTCCCTCCCCCAGGTTCCCCTTCACAGGAGGAGGCCCTCCCAATGACTCTCCTGGCTAACACACAAGTCCTGTCTCAGCTGGGGTGTGTCAGGTCCTAAGCTACCTCGGGTGGCCAGTACGCACTGGAAAGATCGGCACTCTGGCACTTATTCCATTTCTGATTTTCCAAGTTGCAAGCAAGTCACCTCTCATTTCGCCTCTTGTTTGGGTCCCTCCCATGTGTCCCTGCACAGTAGGTGCTCTATAATGTTTGTAGAATGGATATAAAGCAAGTCGTCATCATTTTGCCACCTCCTTCCTCCCAGTAGGAATTCTAGGTAACTTCCATTCCCAACAGCTCTGCCTACCTGAACAAATGCTGGAGGGTCTCTATTCCACACGCTCTGCTTTGTTACTGTCTAAGGAAAACTCACCATCTTGCCCCCCACCCCCATCAACATGGTGGCCCAGGACAGGTGTCATCAGAACCAACTCAAGTGGGAAAGGGAACACCATTTCCCTTTATCTTGTACCACCAACCTACCCCACCCACCCTAGGCCGCTGCTGGAGAGGCTCCTCTTGGATAGAGGATGGGGTCCAGGGAGGTGGGCAGAGCAGCTGGAATTTGGGGCACAGGCGCATGGCTACTGCCTCAGACGGAAAGAAGAAAGGTGCAGGGCTCTGCTGGAGGGACAGCCAGGAAAAGACCCTGGTTCTAGGAGGAGTCTTGGGACTAGGGATCAAGGCAAGGGAGAGCACAGGCCAGGCCCAGACTGGCCAGCTCAAGCAATGCACCACAGAAACTCTGACTCCATGGCCCAACACCCTGTGGCCTTGTCCAGATGTACATACACCTTTTGTGCCAGGAACTCTTGCTTTCTAGCTCAGGCAGGTGTGCCCCGAGTCCAGGCTCTGGAAGGGCCCAGGAACTGCATCTCACAATACCACTGCATCAGCAGCCACAAAGTCTGGAGGAAAGAGGGTTCTCACTGTGATCCCTACCAGCTTGTCCGAACTGGCAGTGGGCAAAGGCGACTGTTTGTATTTCTGTGGAGTGTCCTGGAAGGTAATGCAGAAAAGAGCCAATGACTTCAAACTCAAGGGATGTTTCTTTTTGCTTTTCTGAGATGATCCAGTCCATGGTAGGTCCTAAACTGGTCTGAGACTCGCTGCCAAATGTCTTCCTTATGGCTGTGTAGGCTAGGATTTCCAAACCCTGGGAATCCCCCTTTTTTGGAGAGAGGGGATACCAGTTATTTTTCCTCCTCTGCATTCTGGAGAATTCTCTTCCACTTATATTTGTCTCCATGAGCACCTCAGGAGTGCCTGGGGGATACTCCAGGGTTGTATGCAGGTAGGAAATGCCAGATCCTGAATCCAGACCCTCCCTCAAAGGAAGAAAGGAATGTAAGATACAGCCTTCACATAGAGGAAAGAGAGGAGGCCTAGGCCAGGCTTGTGAAGGGGGCAGAGGGTTGCAGCAGATCCTCCCATCCCTTCCTTTCTCTCTTCCTCACAGCAGGGGCTCAAGCCCTACTGGTTGTACTGGGATTCAGGAGCCTCACATTTTAGTCCCAGCTCTGCTACTAAGTAGCTGTGTAACCTCAGACAAGTCATCTCTTCTCTCTGGGCCTCATTTTCCCAACCCATAAAATGAAGGTTAATACTCCAGTATTTCCAGTATTCAGCTCAACATGTGGTCTGGCAGTGCTGGTAAACTAATAATAAAAGCTATCCCTTGATCAGCACTACCATGCGCCAGGCACCATGCTAGGTCCTTTACATTTGCTCTCTCATTCAGCAACCAAGCTGACTCTCTAAGGTGGGTATTACTGACCTACTTCACAACAGAAGAAAATTGAGGTTTGAAGAGCTTAATTAAGTTCCCCAGAGTCCCATCTCTACTGCCAAGTTCCAAAGCCTTTTCCATCCTGACACAGGTTTTGCCCTGGGGAGGCCAGAGTTCCTTGCCCTGGGCTCAGAGTTCTGGAACCAAGTCTGAAAAAGCCACTTCAGCCAATGGAGCCTCAGAGTCCTGTGAAAAATAGTACTTGCCCTGCCTTGGTCTGGGGAAGCTGGGAGAGTGGTAAGATCTGAAGGAAAACTGTGAGGAGTTCTTTGGACAGAAGAAATTATTTCACACAGTTCAGGTTAGAAGACATTGTGCCTGCTTGGGATGGGAGTGGAGGGGATTGCATTACAGCTGGAGAGACAGGAAACTGCCAAGGCAGTGGGGCATTGGAAGGGTTAAGATGTAGGGAAGGAGGGGGCAGCTACCCAGCAGGGAAGGCTTCTTGGGGAGATGACCCTTCCCTCCTCTTGCACCTCACACTTACCCTCTGAAACAGATGCCCTGCTCCACCTTTCTCCCCCTGATGCGATATCTTATTTATCTCTCCTAACCCAACAATGTGATGTGAGGTCCAGAGAGCAGACCCCAGTCTTCATCACTTGGGTACCCCAGTACCTGCCTGGGACCTGCCCAGACACAGTAGGGGCTTAGCAAGCACTTGGGGAATTACTAGATCAAAAGAAAGCCCCCCCCCACCAGTCCCCCTACTTCCCTCCCTGCAAGGAAGAGGTGTGTTTGGAGTAAGGGCCCAGCAGGATATGCACATTCCTGGCAAGAAGGGACCTACCTGCCTACAGCCAGAAAGGAAGTTTCTGGCCAAAGGCAGAGGAAGGGAAGTGGGGGTGTCTAGGTGTGAGGAAGGCACCTACACAGAAAGCAACAGGGGCAGGTCGTTTGCAAGCTGGGCCCAGCCTGCCCTGTTCCTGGCATTCTCCAGTATTGGTGTCAGGCCTCTCTTTCCCTCCACAGGGCTCAGGGGTTCCCCAACTCCATAACTCCTGGGAAACTTGCCCAGGACTGGGAGAAGGATAGAAAACCCCACCCAGGGGCCCAGTGCTTAGTGTCAGGAGAGAAGGTTCTTGTCGACTCCCCCAACTTACTGCCAAGCCTGGGACTGGGGTATAGTAGGGCCCAGAAAGAGAGATTCAGACGTCAACATGGCCCAGGAGGAGCGGGCGGGGGGAACACACAAGGACACCTCCTGCGCATGCTACCTTGCCCCTTTGACTAGAGTGAAAGTGACATCACACTGGGAGCCCTACAAAGCACAGCCTTTTGAGAGACTCAGATCCAAGGGCCCGCAGGAGCCAGCAAGTCATCCAGGTACCCACAGCACAGTCCATGTGTCCTCCCTTCAACCACCAAGTGACAAAGACCCCCAGAACCCCAGGCAAGACAAAGTTTCTCAAGCTGGAAAAAAAAAAAAAAAAAGAAAAAAAAGAAAAAAAAAAAAAGCCTGCAGACTTTTCCCGCAGAGATTTTCCGCGGGGATAGGCGGGCAGAGGTCATCTGAGGACGGTGGCTCCCCTTTGGGCAGCTCAATCCCGGCTAGGCCCGGCCTTTGGCCCCTGCACCAACCGGTGGTTCCCCGGAGCGTCGGGGGACTCGAAAAGCCGGGTGCCCGAAGGGCATGGCGGCCAAAGGGCCCTTCAGTCCCGGTTCTCGGCGGAAAGTGAACTACTGGGCTGGGTGGTGGGACGGATGCAGACCCGTTCGCAGCTACCAGGCGGCCGTATGGGCGATCCTGCTGCTGCTCCTTCCTGCGTGGGCGAAGGGGGCACTCGGACCAACCATAGCAACTACCCCTCAAGCTGCGCTCCCGCGACCCTCAATCCCAGACCCAGTACAATTCGGTCTGGGACTAATCCAGGCAGGTGCTCTGAAGCAGGGGTGCAGATGCTGAAGTTCAGGTAAAAACCCGCATTGGCCAAAATGCTCCTGGGCTTTCCTCCGGGCCCCCACCACTATCCTCAGCTCCAAGCACCGCGATCAGCCGGCAGGGAAATCAGGTGCTGGATGCTAGACACGCGGTGAACTAGATGCCTTGAACCCCAGACGACGAGTGAGCAAAGAAACTGGCCAAGCGGGGGTCGGCAAGAGACGCCGGGGGTGTAAAGGGAGCAGCAGGTCGCTCTCGGGCTCAGGGTCTCTGGGTTCCCATGCCCTCTTTCTCCCAACCTAGAGTCGGGGGTGGGACGCGGATGTGTTCACGAGGTCGCCCCAGTTCGCGGATAGAGGGAATCCGCCGCCGTCAGGGCCTCGGCCTTCGCCTCACAATCCGCGTCCGGCGAAACCACACGGTCCTTTACGAGGACGCCCGCATTCTAGCGCCACCAGCTCTGCTCCGGCGCAGCCCAAGGAAGTTTGTGCTGACGGGGAGCGTGAGGCTGGAGCGCCGCCGGGGTAGCCGCCGATCAGAGAGGTGTTGTGGGGGCTGTCCAGGGGAGACACTAGAGTACTCAGTCTGGGGGGTGGGGTCCTGCTGGGTCTCTCCGGGACACTCTTCCCTGGTGGCCTCCGGGTCCCTCTGCCGCCCTCTTCCCCCCCAATGCATGGTGGGCAGGAGCTCTCCCCAAAAGGGGTGAGTAGAAGTATCGGCCAGATCGCTCCCCCAACCTCCAGCATCTGCGCACAAAATCACAGGGGACATTTCCAGAAGCTCCCAAGTTCCCAAGAAGTTTTCCGCTCTATCTCCGAGCTGACTGAGGGATGGGGGAAAGGGGTTGACTGGTCCGGGCACTTCCGAGGTACGACCTCAGCAAGATGAGTCCCTTCCTCACTCGAGGCGACTCGGCGGCTGGGACGGCCGTTCCCTGCCGCCTCCTCATACCCTCTCCCCAGTCCATTCCGCTCCAGGGCATCTTGGGGAGTCCGTACAGACTAGGGTTGGGGGAGCCCACTTCACTTCCCTTCGCAGCTCAGGAAACTCTGGGCCGGGAAATATTCTTTGTCTGACTCGGGGCGGGGAGGGGGTCGCGCCCCCTTACACCCCATTCCCAGCGACCGGGCCGGGAGGGGGCGGGGCCCAGATTCTTGGGGAAGGGCGGGCCTCAGTGGCCTCTTCAGCCGCCCCTCTGACCGGCCTCCGGCTGTCCCCCTCCCCGCTGCCCAGCCGTAACCCCCACCTGTTCCCAAGACACCTCCGGCCCGCAGGGGCCGGGGGCGGGGTGTCGCGGCTGGGCGGGGTCAGTGC
>NW_007729075.1:161163-187426 GCF_000696425.1 Galeopterus variegatus | reverse complement strand
GGGGCGGGGGAGGAGGAGGGGTGGAGGGGGAAGGAGGGAGCGCGCAGAGAGCGAGGGAGGAGGGAGTGAGCGGGCGAGCGGCGGAGGGAGGGGAGACCAACTTCTAGTGCTACCATAATTCGCCTAAAGCAGGTGCAGCAACTTTCGGCCCGCAGGCAGCCTGCCGCGAGCAAGAGAAGACCACGTGGACCAAACTTTAGGCGAGGAAAAATAGGGACATGGGGAGAAGACGTGGGGCTGCGGATCTGAAGAAGGGGGTAGGTGGAGAGACCCCAGGGATTCACCCTGGTCTGGGACTAATCCTATGGCGCGCTTTGCAAACCCCGGCCTTTCCCTAGAGTCTGGAGGAACGGCCAAGTGCTGCTCCCACACGGTTCACTGGTTCCCGGCGGGCTGAGCCGGGCGCGGGGAGTGGCCGGGAGCTCGGAGCCGACGTCCGGCCGGGGCCCTGCCTTGTCTCTTTCCTGCTCCCCAGTGCGTGGGGGCTGAGGGTGGGCTTTATGAACCGGGGTGGGGGTGGGGGGAGGCTCCTTCTGGGCTTCGTGAACCGTCACCCCCGGGCGCACACTGGCTCCCTCTGCGGAAGGAGAATTTCCCGTAAGGTGCCATGCGAACTAGTGAACTAGAGGCCCTAGGCCGGATCCACGCGGGCAAGGCGAAGTGCAACGTTGAGGCAATTATCCGGACAAACTAGAATGTAAACAAAACTTGGTGTCTCTGAATACCGCTTCTGCCCGGGAGCATTGGAAGGATTGTAGTGGTGGCGGTGGTATGTATTTGGGTTGGGAGGGGTAAGTTCGGGTGAGGAAAGGCCCACGATGCCAGGGGGAGGGCTATGCCGGTAGCAAATGCCCCACTCAGAGACCCATGGAAATCTGAACAAATCCTCCCTCTCACCCTCCACAACCCGAAACATCTCTGGTCTGTTTGTGCGCATTGAGTGTGGTGGGGAGAGGCGAAGGACGGCTCAGGGATCCTCAAGGAGTGCCCCGACCCAGCCTAGTGGTGCCCGGTCCCCAGGACCAAGGAGGTCCTGCTGTGGGATGAGGGCAGGAAGGCAATGACTCTTGAAGGCTCTCCTGGCCCAAAATCACCTGAGGCAGGTGGACAAGGGATAAACACATGACATCCCATTGGAGTGTGAGCTTCAAGGACGTTGCCTGGGGACAGATTTCTTAGAAGAGGCCCTTCCAATGAGACTTGAAAGAAAGGCGATCTCATAGAGGAACCCCCTCTTGGGTTGTTCTCTATCGCTTATTCTGTCCCTTTTCTGGAGGTGCATTAAGTCAGTAGTTGTAAAGTTAGTGACACCTGACCAGGTACAGATCTTATGTATTTGCCCTATTGGGGAAGTATGACAGGCATCCTTAGGTCCTTTCGGATGTCTAAGTGTGAAATAGTGGGGGGAGGACTCTAAGTGCCATTTATTTGGCTATCACACTGTCCTTTCTACTGTAGCAATAGCAATAAGAGTAAAATAACAGCTAACATTTGAGTTGTGCCACATGCCAGGCGTATTAACTCATTTAATCTTCACAATAACCTGAGAGGTAGGTAGGTCTATAATCTCCGTTTCATAGAGTAGGAAACAGACAGAAAAAGGTCAAGTCAGTTGCTCAGGCTTACACATCTGGTAAATGATGGAGCAGGCTTCCAACCAGAGGCACTTAGGTGAGGACAGGGAAGAAGCTCATGGAGGTCTTTAAAGTGGCACTGCCTGTTAGTGATTATGTGAGGAGGGGTATGTTGTGGGGGGAAGGAAGCCCTTGGTAGTATGATCTGATTTATCTTCTGTGGAGAGCCAGCTTTGGTGGAAGTCGTGGGACAGCCTTGGGCCAAGCCTGGAGTGGAAAGTCCTTGTGTCAGGCCAGCTGGGCCAATGACCATGCCCCACAGCCCTTCTTCTCATCCTTCCTGCAGTAAAGGCTGATGGTGGGGTGATAACTAGGGACTTTGGATACAAAAGAGGGGATTTCTTCAGGGAGAAGATGGAATGAGGTGATCTCCAATGGGCTTCTCTAGCCCTTTCTAGCTGGTTCTCATACCCACCGAATCCTTTTCCTATCACCTTCCTGCAGCAGTTCTCCATACCTCACACGTGGGCTCACTTGCTCTCAGGGATTTCCCTGGGAAATGTTTTTGCTTTCATTTCAGTTTACCCCTCATCTCCAGGCCAGCTCAGTTCTCAGCACCCTGTGAGTCACAGTGGAGGGCCCAAGAGAATCGAAAGACCCTGTTTTGTCCTTCACCTAATGGGCATTTTAGTGAGGAAAACAAAGCCTTGCCAAAGAAAGATGCAAAACAATTGCCCCCAAATCAACAAAAGCCAGTCTGAAGCCCTTCCTCCTGGAAGCGAGAGCTTCGTGGGAAGTTTTGAAAGAGTAGTCCTTGGCTCCTGAGTGGGAGTGACTGGGGCCAGGGAAGAAGATCCCCTTTCTTTCCTTGTTCCTTTACAGGAATCAGAGCAGGTGCAGGGGCTCTGGCCTGGCTCTACTGGGGGGCCATGGCAAAGAGCACTGGGGCCAGAGTCAGGCAGCCTCTGTCATTTCCCAGTGTGTGACTTGGGCAATTTACATGATGTCTGAGCCTCAGTTTCCTCACCCACAAAACTGGAAGAATGCCTCCTCAGGTGACTGGGAGGATTGCATGAAAAGATGGACAAAGCATCTAATGTGGTGACCTGTTTATCGAGTGCTTTCCATAATTGCTGCTTTTCCCTTTTGTGAGCCCATTTCCTCACTTTAAAATGAGGAATACTGACCGAACAAAGCTGCAGATCATAGGAGTTGCTAGTGATTAAATACCTGCTGTGTGCCAGGCAGTTGAATAACATGCTGTTCAGCTTCATCCCCCCAGGTTGGTGGTTCTTTTCCCCCTTTTACAGGGGAGGCTCAGAGAGGTCTGGTCACATAACTAGGAGGTGGTACAGCAAGGACTTGCTCCTCTGAAGCAGATGCCTTTTCCCAGGGTCACCTGCCTCCCTGTTATGGGGATGAAGTGGACTAATGGATGAGATTGTTCCTAGTACCAGGCCTGACACTGGGGGTGGTGGGGGTGGGGTGTGTATCTAGAAACATTAGTCTCCTTGTTTCCATAGTCCCAACACACCTAGGCCCAGTTATTTTATGTTTTCATTTATCTGACTGCTTGAATCTTACATTTTTTTCTCTTGAAAACTTTTTTTATTTATTAAGTTATAAGGCTTTATTAGCATAATATAGCAACTCCACCCCAACATATATACCAACAGAAATGCATACACTGGAATGCTATGCTGCCTATTCGATGCCAACTCTTGGCAATTGTCATCAACAGTGGAAGAGGTAAATAAATCATGGTCTTCTCATATGTGGGCTAGTACTTAGCAATGAGAATGAACAAACCATTGCCACACACAATAGCATGGAGAAATCTCCCAAATGTGACATTGAGCATTGAAGCCAGACACAAAAGAAAACACATGGTATGATTCTATTGATCTGAAATTTAAAAACCAGTCAAATTAATTGATAGTGTTAGAACTCAGAAGAGTGGCTACTATGGTGGAGGAGAGATTGGGAGGAGGCGTGAGGGGGGTTCTGGGGGTCTGGGAATTATCTGTCTTTTTTGAATTTGTGAGTTGGTTACATGGGTGTGTTCACTTTGTGAAAATCAATAGAGCTGTCTGAATACTTGTGATTTGTGTACCTTTATGTGTAAAAATAGAAAATTTAAAAATTGTCAATATAGTTGAGGCCCTTTCCATATCCATCCCTCTCTCCCTTACTCCATCCTTCCCTTGCCAAAGATAGCCAGTTTCCTGAGTTTGGCCTTCCCAAGTAAGTTTTATACTTACTTGTTTAGTATTGCTTGAGTATCTTAAAATTTTACACAAAAGGCATCCTTCTGCACCTTGCTTTTACTTCTGTTTTTTACTCAACTTCATGTTGCTGAGATGAATCCCTACATGATTGTTTGTTACATGTATCTGTAGGTCATTTATTTAAGAGGCTGCTGGAGAACATTCTACCATACCAACATGCCCCCATTTCTTTACCCAGCCTCCTCTTGATGGACAGTTAAATTGTACTCAGTGTTTGGCCATTGTGGTCTCGCTGCAGTGGGTTTCATTCTGTGACCCCCTCGCTTTACTTCCTGCTCAGGCAAGTTGCCCCCATCCCCCACAGTAGTTCCTCCCCTCTGGAATCTTCTTCTCTCCCCATCTCCCACCTGTTTCTCCCCACCCTGCTTCCCAATCTTTCTGACTCAGAAAGACCCAGGAACTGTGCAGAGTGGAGGTGGGGGAGGAATAGAGGGGGAACAGTCTTTTCCTTTTCCACAAGGCCCCTGTTCCCCAAGATAAATGACGATTTAAACAAAGAAATATTTCATTAAGGGTTGATATCTTAATGAACTGTGCCAGGAACCTTCAAGGCACTCTCTAGACTCCCCCTTTTTAAAGGGGGGGCTTTTACCCCTGGGAGGATGCTTATCAGCTTACCATATTGCCCTGAGTAGAGGACCATGGTAGTTTGGGGAACTGTTTCGTGGGCTAGGGGGGAGAGGGAACCCAGGACTGGGGCAGGGCTGCATTGCCCTTCTAGGTGTTAGGCTGGCCAGGTGCCTGGGCCCTAAGTGATGTTTGCCGGCCCCCCTGTAGTCATTTTTATGGACTCAGAGACTCAGGCCTTGTCCGCAGGGTGGTGGGCATGGGACATTAGGCTGATTGGTGGAAAATCAGTCATTAAACATCAGGAAATGAACAATAACTTGATAAGCAGTGAGCAATATTCCATTAATTAGAATGTAGTGTCTTTGGGTTAAATGAGATCCCGCCATGGAGGGATTTCTGTGCAGCAAGAGAGCAAGACACACACAGGGATGGGCAGAACCAGCACCTTACCACTCCCCCATGCTTTGCACCGAGTCATTAATGGGGGGGGGGCGTGAAGGAGCAGGCACAGAGAAAGAGAGAACAGAGAAAAGGATCCTTTTCATTTAGTTCTTCCTCATCTTTTAAGAGCTATCCCACATCATATTAGTTTGTGAAGTGCTCTTGGATTTAAATCCCAGTTCTGTCACTTTCTAGCCTGAAATCCTGAAGCAAGGGGTTTAACCTCAGTTTCTTCAACTGCCGGACAGGGAGAAGGAAGAGGGTCTGGCAGAGAGGTGGTGCAGAACAGGATGGCTCATGTAGGGTTCTTCTCAGTATAGCATCGCATAGAGTGTAGCTACAGTTATTTCTTGATTACCCCAGCCCACGGTTTCCTCTTTCCCTCTCCTCTTTAGCACTCATATGTCATTGATGTTACAATGTATTGCTGGCTCACTTTTATTTAATAACATCTGGTAACTTTTAACACATTGTATTGTTTGTTAACTGTTTAGCCATTTATGCCTCATTTCTCTAACTAGATAACGAACTCTTGAGGTCAGGAGCCCACGATTTTAGTCATTTTGGGATTTCCCAGCTTAGTATCTTTTGCATAGTAGGTGCACAGTAAATGCATGTTGATTTGATTTGATTTATGATTTGGTACTTTAGAACAAAGTTTAAAAAATCAAAAATAGCCTAGGGTTTAGGGCACACTGGTGCCCTGCAGGCATCAGCTGGAGATTGTAGAGCATATTTATGCAATAACTGTTTTCATTGATTGCAACAGAATAGCTAGAGATCCCAGGGGGAACTTGGATAGGAAATGGGGCAAGGTGGCACCCAATTCCCTCAGTGCCATCCCCTCCTCCCAGAGGGCTGTGCTCCCCATTCTTCTCATCACTCCTCCCGGCTCCCTTTCTGCTTGTCCACTAGGGATGCCTTCAGAACTCTGTGCTTAGCAAGGGAAACATTCCTTTCCCACGGAATCTTGAAGGTCTGGGGGTTGGGGTCTCAGCCACTGACACTGGAGGGTGAAGTGGGAAGTGAAGTAGGAAAGTCATAAAGCCAGGGCCGGCGCATGGCTCACTCCGGAGAGTGTGGTGCTGATAACACCAAGGCCACAGGTTCAGATCCCGTATAGGGATGGCCAGTTAGCTCACTGGGTGAGCATGGTGCTGACAACACCAAGTCAAGGGTTAAGATCCCCTTACCGGTCATCTTTATTTTATTATTATTTTTTTTTGTCTTTTTCCGTGTCCGGCAACGGATTGCAACCCTCAGTGTTGCCCCCGTACCGGACCGGAGACCGGCAACGGGATCGCAACCCTCGGTGTTGCTCCCGCGCCTCGCTCAGCCAGTGAGCGGAAACCGGTCCGCATGTGGGATCCAAACCCTCGGGCGGGAGCGCCGCTGCGCTTCCCAAGCGGCGCACTATCCAGTGCGCCACCGGGCCGGCAAACCGGTCATCTTTAGAGAAAAAAAATAAAAAAGAAAGAAAGTCATAAAGCCAAGGTATACTCACATTGGCAATAGCGGCCACCTATTGAGCATCTACTGTCCACTAGGCACTTTTATATGTGTCTCTGATCTCTACATTGGTCCTTTTTTTTTTTTTTTTTTTTTTTTTAAGAGAAAGCATGCCCCAAATGGCAGAGGCAATGGATGGAGGGTGGATATAATGGAAGATCAGAGAGAGTCTTTATACATCCCTTATTGTGTGTAACATCTGGCTGGGCCCATGGAGTAGGGCTTCCACATTTCCAGGGGCTTCCACGCACTGGTCCAAATCACACTGTCTGCCAGGCCTGAGCCCTGGGGCCCACCTCCTTCCTGGTTCTCCCATACCCTCTCTTTCTGGCCTTCACCACACCCCCTAGGTCTCCCTCTCCTTCAGTTCCCTCAGCTTTGACCTCTGACCCTCCAACCCCAAGACCTCACTTGTGGTTGTTAGGCAGCAGGAAATCCCAAGAGCTAGACATTTGAAGGCTGGAATGGGCTGGGTGGTGATTAGAGAGGACCACCGGTGCACCAGGCACTGTACTAAGCACTCTTCAACATGGCCTCATTGCACCTCCCAACAGCCCTCTGAGATGATACAGCAGAGGCCGTTGGTGCCCTGTCACTATGCCCTCACCCTGACCACTTACACCCCCAAGGCTTGCAATCACCAGTGCCTGCTTTTCCTTCCCAGGGGGTTCCCTCTGAGCACTGGAGCCCACTTTGCCACTGTGTGGGAGACCAGATGTGCCAGGGAATTAACACCTCTGGGAGAGCCCTCCACCCATAAGGGATGGAGATTGGTGTATAAACACCCCCACTCTTTCACACACCCCTTATGGGATGGGATAACTCTGAGGCAGTTTTCTACTTGCGCTCCCAGGGTTTCCCCAGCAGGACTGAGCCGACCCAAGGAGCTGGCTTGATAACATACTTTACTGCTTCCTTCCCTTCCTTGTCTTACTTCCCCATTTATCTACCGGTGTTTCCTTCACCTCCTAAATCAACTATTTGCAATGGAAATACAAGTAGTTGTCTCAGGAGGAGTTGCTTCTGTGGGAACCCAGCCTAAGTCAGGTAGGTACTATTATTATCCTTGTTCTGCAAATGAAAGACCAAAGCCTAGAGAGGTTCGAACTCATACACGTTCCATGATTATGCAAGTGGAGTGGCTGCATTCATACACTGGCTTGTTAGACACCAGAGTGATCACTTCATCACTTTGCTATATGGCTTCTTGAGGGCCCTTTCACCCTCTAGAAGTCTGGTTTGAGGCTATTCCCCTTGGCTTCTTGCCTTGAGAAATAGGTGGTGAGGAGCAGGGTGGGTCAGATGTACACTGGTTGGAAGTGGGGAGCATTTCTAGGCCACCCACCCACCTGCCTCTCCGTGGGCCACTGGCTGGAAGTCATAGCCAGTCCCTGGATTGCAGACAGAAAGAGAAGTGGGGAACACCTACAGGGCTGGAGATATGACCAATGGAAAAAAGTGAAAGCCACTTGGAGTGCTGGAAAAGAAGAGGACTGGCCATGGGTAAAAGGAGAGGACAGGCTTGGGGCTGAGTAATCTTTCCAAACCTTTGCACTCTACAGCAACCCCTGCAAAAGCAGGAGGAACTAAGGTGAGAGACAGGAAAGACTTCTTGGTGAAGTTTGCTCAGTCAAGCAATATGGAAAGTGCCCTGCTGAGAGCTTTAAGACCAGGGGAGAAATCGGCCTGCCTCTTTTATGAGTGCGGAGCTGGGTACCTTGCAGCAAGGGTGACCTGATCCCCTCAGAGACAAGTTATCTGGAAAGAACATCTTGAAATTTTCTACTTGTTTGGTTTTCATGACACCTTTGTCTTAGTTTAGGTTCTCCCAGAAGCACACTGAGACAAGGATTCAAGCACAAGTTTATTTGAGAGATGGTCCCAGAAATACCAGTAAGGGAGTGGACCAGTGGGAAGGAAAGGAAGGCAGCCAGTACAGGGAGCTGTTATCACAGAAGGGAGGTGTTATCATCATGAAAGGTAGCACTGTGAACAAGGGGAGTGTAGTCCCACTGTGAACTCTGGAAGATGTGTGCGACACACCTCAATTACCCATAACACGGGGCAAGGGAGTTGGGTACTTATCCACCAACTCCCCCTTTGTCATTGGTTGAGGCCCACTTCCAGGGCATTAACTCTCCAGCACTTCTGGTTTGCTCTGGGCTGGAGCCAAAGGTGTTTCCATGGCCAGAAAAAAAACCCAGGTGAAGAGCAGGTGTTGGCAGTAAGCAGCTCTCTACGTTTAGAGGTGAATGCTGAGAGATATGGGCAGGGCACCTGTGCCTGCCATACTCTAAGCTCCTGTTCTCCTCCTTCACTCTCCCTTTTCATGTGCCTTTGTGGGTTCAGCTCATCTCTCACACCCCTCTTGGCATTCTCAAGGTTTCAGTCTTGGCCCATTGCTTTCCTAAAGCTGTCCTCTTAGACAACCCCATCTACTCTCAGGGTTTTAACCACCACCTGTGAGTTGGTGGCTCCTAGCATTATCCCTGTCTTGGACCTTGACCCCACGCCCATGTACGTGGACCTCCAGTGACAGCACGTTCAATGTTTCCCAGACCCGAGTCACCATCTTCATCTCCAAAGTGTGCTCCACCTCTGCATGTTCTCCCCATTCGTGGCCCCATGATCCACCCAGTCACTGTAGAAACTGGAGCCCCCGACTCTCCCTGTCCCTTCCTCTTCACATCCAGTCAGTCACCATGTCCTGTGCATGTGTCTTCCATAGCATTTCTCAGAGTCATTCCCTCCTCTCTATACCCACTCCCACTGCCACTGGTTGGGACCCTCATCATCTTTCCACCTGGAATACCCCAGTAGCCTCCTAACTGGCCTCCCCACTTCCAGCCGGATCCCCTCCCTGAGCCTTCCTCCAGTGTACCTTCCACAGTGGTCAAAAGGTTCTATCTAAAGTGCCCTGCTCAAGACCCATTCCAAGTTCAAGCAACTTGGCCCGGTGCACAGGGAACAAGGTGTCCTTTCTTGTACTGCCGGTCCCATCTCTGGCCACTCCCAGCTCTGCCAGCTGGAACTTGTGACACATGGTGGACTCTTTCATGCGGCTGGGCTTCCTCTCATGCTACACTCTGTGCTTGGAACATCTTTTCCCCCATTTGCTTTCATTGCTGACTCTAAGACCCAGCTCAGAGGGCACCTCCTCTTGGAAGTCTTCCCCGAATGCCCCAGGCTGGATTAGACACTCTTCTTTTGTGCTCTTGTATCAGTGCAAGCATCAGAAAATCCACTCCAAAGGGCTTAAATAACAATGGAAACTGATTGGCTCCGGTAAGTGAAAAATCAAGGCATAGGGCTTGCTGCAGATAATGTGTGATCCAGGGGCTTAAAATGATGCTCTTGGGTTCTCCACATTGCTTAACTCTGCTTTTCCTTGGGTGGGCTTCATTCTCAGAATCTTTGGAGGGAGTCCCATCAGCTTCAGACCCACATCCTGCCCAATTCAGTCTAGTGAATTGTTCAAGCTAACACAGGCTTATTTGGACCTGACTAAGGATTTACTTGCTCCTCTCCAAACCAATCAAAATGGCCAAGAGCTTACAATGTCTACTTCAGGGGTTGGCAAACTATGGCCAATCCTGCCTACTGCTTGTTTCTGTAAATAAAGTTGTGTTGGAACACACAACGTCCATTTGTTTATGTAGAGTCTATGGCTGTTTTTGTGCTGCAGCAGCAGAGTTGAGTAGTACAGGCCAGAAACTTTTTCTGTAAAGGGACAGATAGTAAATATTTTAGGTTTTGCAGGCCAAGAAGCAAAATCGAGGATATTACATAGAGATTTACGTAACAAGAGAGAAAACAAACTTCCACAAAATTTGTGTTGATGAAATTACAATTACAATAATAATTGAGTAAAATTTTTTTTGGGGGGGGTAACTAAGGTCTACTAATAAGATGAATAGAATTTTGGGGGAGGGGATACCATTTTGCTAACTGGGGTTCAAAGTTAATGTTCCCTGTCATCAAATCGATGGCAAATGTTTATCTATTAAAACCAATCTTAGCTCACAGGTTATATAAAAACAGGCAAGATTTGGTCTGTGGCCCACAGTTTGCAGACCCTGAATTAAACCATTACAGAGTGAAGGGAAGAAACCATGGGCAGCTGAAAAGGATATGGCAAGCCACTCTGATGCTGGAATGATACTGATGCCTTTTCTAACACCTTTGTGATGTGCCATTCACAGAGTTGGGCTGTGGGGCATTTTATAAGGCATTTCTTTATAAGACAAGTTCATGTCCATTGGGCCTCTTAATTCTGACAACATCCCTATGAATTAAGCAGGGCAAAGGTAGTTTTGCTTTTTTCAGAGGGGAAACTGACGCTCAGGGAGAAGAAGTAGCTCATCCGAGGTTTTATAGCAAGGCCTCTCTGGAAGACCTTTGAGGATTCTAAGACGTGGGCCTTGGAATATGTGCTTTGTTGAGTAATTGAACAATTGGGTGTCCCCTGGTTGGGAGCAGAGGCTGGGCCAGCAGGGGGACAGGCCAGTCTGACCATGGCCTGGGAGTCTAGGTCTCCAGCTGGCTCTGTGACATCCAGAAGTCTACAGTGATGGGGCTGGTCAACAGAGGTGTTCAGAATCCAGTGATGCTTCAAGAATCTCTGGGCATAGGCCTATCTCCCTTGTAACTCCCCAGGCAGGACAGGTGATACCAACACAATAGCCTGGAGTTAGAAAGAAATTAGGCTTCGGGCAAGAGTGCGTAGGACCACAAACAAGGAGTCTGCTCCCTCACCTCACTGCCTCCAGCCTTTGGGCCTTTGTCCCTGATGAGCACTCCCAAGCCCTGCAGGTCAGGTTGGGGGCAGCCCTCCTCCAGGGCTGACTGGCCTCACGCAGTGCTGCCCAAGGTCAGGAAGGGGACCTGGGGATGGGAAGGGAATCTAGATGTGTAGGATTGATACTGGGTTCCTTTCTAGGATGATATGTAGATACTGAGCATGTGCTGGTACATACAAACACATGCAGACATACACACATTCCCTGTTTCACACATTGCATTTACACACTTCCAGAGTCACACCCATGTTCACTACCAGGACTTCACACACATATACACTCAATTTTAATGGTTTCCCACACTTATGTACATGCTCCCAGGCTCATGCGTGTTCACATACAGCTGTATTAGTTTCCTAAGGCTGCCATACAAAGTACACACCTTGGGTAGTTTAAAACAACAGAAATTTACTGTCTCTCAGTTTTGGAAGCTACAGGTCCAAAATCGAGATTCCTTCTGAGACCCGCCAGGGAGGATCTTTCCTTGCCTCTTACTAGCTTCTGTAGTCCCAGGTGTTCCTTGGCTTACGGACGCATCACTCCAATCTCTGCCTCCGTCTTCACACGGCGTTCTCTGTGTCTTTACACGGACATCTTTTAAGGATGCCAGTCGTACTGCATTAGGGCAACCCTACTCCAGTACAAACTCATGTTAACTGATTTTATCTGCAATGACCCTATTTCCAAATAAGATCGTACTCTGAGGTACTGGGGGTTGGGACTTCAACATATTTTATTTTGGCAGGGGGGTTGGGACTTCAACATATTTTATTTTGGCAGGTATTATTTATGGGGCACAATTCGACCCATACCTATAACACCACCAATAGCCATAAAATCTCTCATGCACATACCATACTCTCACTTTGACACATGGATATACATAGTCACACATTCCCATAGTCACAAAATTGCACATACCTGAATACTCCCAGGATCACACACTCCCATGCATACACTCACATGTGGCCACACCGGCACACACACACTCTCTCCCTTACTCCCCTAGCCTTACAGTCACGTCCCTTTGTACGCCCTCCCACCCCCACCCCACTCCCACACATCCCTGTGGCCACACTCTGAGGCCACCCTGCGGAGGTCACACTCAGAGCCCCAGAACATTCACAGTCTTACACTTGGCCCATACATCTCACATCCTCTCCCACCCACACAGTCTCTCCCCTTCTGACTCCTCCTCCATCCAGCTCACTGATCCCCCAACCAACCCTCTCGGAGAGCAGGCGCAGACTGGCTGCGGCCTCCCACCCAGCGGGCACCGGGTGGATATCCCCTTGCCCTCTGAGTCAGGTGCCCCCACGAGCCTTCCTCCTTCACAGACTCCCACGCTTCCTTCTCAGGGGCAGACAGACAGACACACACACACTCACACGCGCCCCTCCGGCAGCCCTACGGCAGCAGTCTGTTCCTCATTATGGGCCAATGCGCCTGTTTACTCACCCAGCTGGAGATGGTTAGAGAGTGATAAATAATGAAAGAGAAAACAGGCTTTTCCCCTCTGCGGCTTCTATTTATGTAACATGTGTCACAGCGTACTCGCAGACTTTGTTTCGGAGCTGGTTGCAGGAAATAGTTTATTTTTTCCGGACAGTGGCTTGGGTGGTGGGGTGGGGGGCCAGGGTTTGGGTTTCTGGTCTCATGCCCATGGAGTTTTGGGACCTGGCTCCCAGTGTCCTCCTCCCTGGAGCCTCTTCTCCCTGATACCTCCAGGGGCAGACGCCATGGCTTGAGGCTTCCTCAGGACTGGGCTCTCCCACTCCACTGATTTGGAAGGAGCTGGGGTGGTTGGGAGCCCCTCCCAGCTGCCTCTGAAACCTCCTAAACAGATGGGCTTGTTTTAAGAGCCAGACAGCTTGAGGCTAGGACTCCCTGAGAGGAGGGAGTTGGACAAGGGGCTTCCTAGGTAGCCTGCACCTGTTCTGGGGGGAGGATTCAAAAGGATTAATTCCATAAACTAAGAGTAAAAAGATCCATGCCTCATGTTCTGTTAGCACTTTTATACCCGTGGTCTCTCTGAGGGCTCACAACTTTTATTATTTATTTATTTATTTATTTATTTTTCCTTTTTGTCTTTTTTCATGACTGGTAACGGGATCGCAACCCTCGGTGTCGCGCCCGCACCACGCTCAACCAGTGAGCGGACTGGTCTCTATATGGGATCCGAACCCTCGGCGGGAGCGCCGCCACACTCCCAAGCACCACACTCTACCGAGTGCGCCACTGGGCCGGCCCGGCTCACAACTTTTAATCACTGCTTCCCAGGTAAGGTCATTGGGGAGGGGCTTGCCCTGGTCTGTTCAATGGTCTGATGAGGACCAGGACTTGAAACTCAGGCCTCTGACTCCAGAAGAGGCCTCAGACAGCCCGCTGCTCACCCCCGAGAACCTCCCTTGGTGAGGTCCTGGCCAACCTCACTCAGGCTAAGGTGGGGGGAGGAGTCATAAGTGTGTGAGGGGTTGGAATGTAGGGGAATGTGAGCCATCAGAGATCTGAGAGGTGTCCCCTCCCTGTCCTTCCCCAAATACTAAGGCAGGTAACCTTTGGATGATAAGCCAGAGAAGGAAGAAGCAACAGAAAGCCACCCTACTCACCAACCCCCAGTGAAGGGAGGCTCTTGAAAAGTTTGAAGGCAACCTGCCCCCACCTGAGCCTGTCTCTTTGAATGCTGGGGCAGGGAGACAATGCCTTCTCTGGACATGGAGCCAAGCCCCAGTGATATCCCAGGCTGCCTGCTGCGGGAACCCAGAGGTACCAACCTTTGAGGAATGCAGATTCCATGTGGAAGGTGGATTGTGGGACAGGAGTGTGTACAGGGGCAATGGGATCCAGGTGCGGGGTCAGAACCCTGCCCAGTGGCCTCAGGGGTTCTTGCAGGCAGTGTCCCACAGGTATCTCCTGGCTGTGGGGAGAAGCAGTCATGTTCCTACGGCAGAGACTTTAAACACTATCTGAGGAGCGTAAGAGCACACAGCACGGGCCCAGTGCAAAAGAGAAAAAGCACCAAGGAGGTGGTTTTCAAGTTGAGTGGGTGTCAGATTCACGAGGAGCTTGTTAAATGCTGATGCCCGGGCTCCCTCTCCTGGGTGTTGATTCAGCAGACAGGGGTGTCCAGGAATCAGCATGGTTAACATGTTCCAGGGAATTCTGAGACTGCTGGTTTCCCAACAACTGGGAGACAATAATGCTCTAAGTGGGCTCTAGAGGCATCTTCCCCACCCCCAAGGTTGCTTAGGTCAGGAGGGAATTTGACTTCCCCTAAATAGTGGGAATGAACTGGTCAGAAGAATAATATTAGTTTGGTTGGAAGGAAGGAAATTAGAATTTACCAATTTGCCAACACCTATTAGGTGCCAAGCTGTTATATGACATTATGACCTGGCTGCTTTGACTTTTTGACATTCATACCCATTTCTGGAACCTGAAACACTGACAACATTCTATTGTTTTCAAGTAATGCTCACACAGACATACCTACCTCACCCTGAGTCACAACTGTGTTGGCCGGGATGTTTTGCACACCTTGGAGCATTTACTGCAAACCAGGCACTGTTTTCAGTAGGTTACATGTGTTGCTTTATTCTTGCCACACCACAATGCAGGCAGGCAATGATACTCCTATTTCACTGATGAGGACGCCGAAGCTCAGAGTAGTGACTTGTCTAAGGTCACCCGGCTATGTAAACCCCGGCAATAGGAAGAACCAGTGCTCTTTTTACTGCTCCAGGGAGGAATGCTATTGAGGAGACAGAGAAACCGAATCCAGATCCTGATGTGCAGCCCTCTCCCCAGGACTCCCTCCCTCCCTCCCACCCTGTGGAGTGAGGAGGTGGATGGGGAGGCAACGTCTGGCACTCACCCAGCCCCTCTGCCTTTGGGACCCTCCAGACTCTCACAAAGCCCACCCAGCTTGCACTCTGAGCTCTCTCCCAGGAAACTGAGCACCTGGGTTCTTGGGTTCCACCTTCTAATTCAATCCCTGAAACACTGTGGCTCTGAGGGGGTCCCACAAGAGGGGAGCCCTGTGAGAAGGGCTGAAGGAGCACCCTTCCTGGGTTTCCAGGAGCATCCAGTGTCCCAGTCGCCTGGCAGGATGGGTGTGTCACAAACTGGAAGGTGGGAGTGTGTGGGACTGGCAGGGCTGACCAGACCCGCTGTCAGGCTGCAGGCTGAGCTTGATTTCAAACATAGGGACTCACAACAGCTTCATGGGGCCCTGCCCAGACATCCACACGTATGCTCACCTGTGCACAGGCCCATTTATGGAAGCCCAGACAAAGCTCTGGACTCTAATGTCCCTGTGGACAGTGACATGAATAATAAAATTCATCCTGAACCCCAGGTGCTCTGCCTACATTGTCTCAAACTTTGCATTGATCCTGCAAGGAAGATTTTATTACCTCCTCTACCTTATCAATGACAGAAATAGGGCTCAGAAAAGCCAAGTGACTAGCCTGAGGCCACACAGCTACTCCATGGCACAGATGCGTTTGGGATCAGGATCTGCCTCACGCCAAGCTCACCTTTGTCCCTTTCACCAGGCTGCCTCTCCTGTGTCTCTCCCAGCACCCAGCAGGTGTTCAGGAGGCCCAGTGATGAATGTGTGTATGTATGTTTTCTTTCATGCACACTCAGTGCGGGCCCCAGTGTTGGCTCCTTTCTCCAACCCACTCTGAGCTGTGATCTCTTTGCAGACTTAGAAACTCACAGCCTCCACAGCCAGAACTGGCACCAGCCTGAATTCGCCAGTCTTCAGCGTCAGTTTCCTCACCGTCTCTCAGGCCCACACACCTGAGCAAGCCCTTCCCTGTGTTGAGAAAACCAACAGCACTGGCCGGGCTCCTGCCTCAGGCCTGGCCATCCTTCTGGAAGCCTCTGGGGTCCAACCACTTCCACCCTCCCCTCTTCCTCTAAAACAGTCAGGCCTGGCACTGGCCCCCAGCCCCTTTTCCCGCAGCCCCCTGGGAGCTCGGGCTTTGCTTGAGGGCAGCGAGTGAAGCCGGCTGTAACAGAGAAACCTCGGGCTCCTCTTTAGAAGTCCCCCGAGGAGGCAGATCTGAGGAAAGGCTGCCGAGAAGGCGCCTGCAGCAATGTCAGCTTGAGAACAACCCGGCTGACAGGATGCTGAGCAGGGATTAAGGTCGGGATCAGGGAAGCCGGGGAAATGAAGGCAAGTTCCCTGCTCCCCTCGCTGCCACTGCTGCCACCACTTCTGTGTTTGTCTTGTTTGTTCTCGCTCTGGGAAAGTGGGCAGGGAGGGAAGTAGGCAGGGGTGCGGCAGGGGGTTGGGGGAAGGACAGGGGAGAGGTGGAGAAGGGCAGGCAGAAGGGTGGAGGGAGGCGGAGAGGAGAGGAAGCCAGGCCTCCTCAGGGTCTCAGGGCTCAGCCAGGGGTGGGACTGAGCATGGGGGGCCCCTACCTGGGACCTTCTGGCTATACCTGACCCCAGTGAGCCAGCCAGTCTGTTAGCCAGTGGAGCAGCCAGTCAGCCCCCTGGTCACCTTCACCCACATCCTGAGGGTGGGTGGCAGGACCAGAGAGGACAGAATTGACCTTACCCAGAGAGGTTCCAGGCCCCACAAAGCAGATGCAATACACCTCCAGAAAGGAGATGAACCTGTTTCCACCTGTCCACAAATGCAAGACCCCCATTCTTGGGAAAGACCATCATCCAACCTGCCTTATCCTTGAAATGTCACTAGAGCCCAGCCAAACAGGCTACTGATTTCCAGGTCATCCAGTTCGATAAAATGCTAGTGAAACCTCAAAGCCTTGCGTTGTCACTGGTGAGGTGATTAAGATCGTGGCTTTTGGTTTCAGACTGCATGGGTTCGAATCTTGGCCCTGCCACTGATTTGCTGTGTGACCTTTGGCAAGTTGGCTAACCTCCTATGCCTCAGCAGGATGAAATCATATCACCTCCTCATCAGATTATTAAGAAGATTAAGGGAGTGAACACATGCAAAGTGCTTGGAGTAGGGCCTGCTATGGAGGACATGCGCTGTAAGGCAGCTGTATTTATTACTGGGGGCAGAGTGAAGGAATAATAGTGGCAACTTGAAGCTAATCATTGGAAAGCTTCCTGGATGAAGGGAGTGTGGACATCTGATTTTGGAGGCTGCGACTTGGCAGGAGGCGTGGAGGAGAGAACTGGGGGTGAGGGACAGAGCTCCCATCAGCCAGGTGAGTGGTTTAAGGATGTGTCTAGTGAGAGGCAGAAAGGATGCATGTCCCAGGAACCCCCTTCCAGCCAGTCTTTCTCCAGAGTTCCTGCTCTAACTAGGGGTAGGCAACATAATTACTCTCTCCCAGCCCTGCCAGGGTGCAAAGATCATGATAAAATGCTGTTTTTCATGATGACTTTCCCAGAATGGGGCTTATTGCAGCAATCCTAGTGATTCATAGAGACTCCAGTTGCAGCTGGGTCCTCTGGACCTGGTGAGGTAAGAGGCAGGTGCAGAGAGTACCTAAAGGAAGACAGTCCCTGGGGTTGGATTCCAGCTCTTCCACTGATCAGCTATGTGACTTGAAGCAAGTCAATTAGCCTCTCTGAGCCTCAGTTGCCTGGTCTGTGAAATGGGAAAATAATATCCACTTTTGAGTTATAACAATGAGTGGTTACTTAGTGAATACCGACTATTGATCTTCCACTTGGCAAGAGTCACTGAGGTCCAGCCAGGTCCTGGGGTTCTAATGAATAAGGCCCTTTCCTCGCCCTCGAGGAGCTGGTGGTCCACATGAAAGTTCAAATATAAGGCTGAAGGTAGTGGAGCTACCTTAGATATTTACCCAGAACTAAGAAGTGGGAGTTCCCAGCCTCAGGCTCTCATGCTGCAGGGTCTGCTCACCTGGTCCACCCTGCAGGCCCTCGCCCCATCTCTGGACACCCTGGCCAGTGGGCTGAGGGTGCAGAGAGGGTCTGGGTGGGAGTGAGAACCTGGGAGGGGATTCTGGCAATTGGGGAAAGGGTCTGCTGAGTCTGATTTCTGGGAAAAAGCACTGGGCAAAGGGGCCCAGTCTCTGTAAAATTGTGTGGGGCTTGGTTTCTAGAGAAACTAATTTTAAAAACATGTTTTCTTTTAATAAAAGTTATGTATACTTGTATTTATTGTAGAAAAATTGGAAATTCAGAGAAGCAGAAAAAAGGAAATAAAGATCAGCCATAATCTCGCCATGCAGAGATAACCACAGTTAAGATTTTATTGTATCTTCTAGTTTTTTTTAAGTTCACATTCACACCTGCTTACACACTCACACACATTCACACATATTTACAAATATTCATATACTGCCACATATATTCACATACTCACACATTTACATACACATTTATGTAACTTTTTATCACAGTATAACATGCTTGATGTACACATATCTTAAAAAATCTAGACACAGAATTGTGGAATCACGATTCATCACCATTTTGTAAACTGAATTTTTTCTAAACAAAATAGCAACAACATTTCCCTCAGGTCTTTAAACATTCTTCTCTGACACAATTTAAAATGACTGTTCGGTGCTTCATCTTTTTAAAAAAATGTATTTTAGGGCCGGCCCGGTGGCGCACTGGAGAGTGCACCGCTTGGGAGCGCAGCGGTGCTCCCGCTGAGGGTTCGGATCCCACGTGGAGACCGGTTCCCGCTCACTGGCTGAGCGTGGTGTGGGCACAACACCGAGGGTTGCAATCCCGTTGCCGTTCCCTGGTACGGGGGCGACACCGAGGGTTGCGATCCCGTTACCGGTCAGTAAAAAAAGACAAAAAGGAAAAAAAAAAAGTATTTTAATTGACATATTGTAACTGAACATGCTTATGGGGTACAATCTGATGTTTTATTTTTATTTATTTCTTTTTCCTTTTTGTCTTTTTTCGTGTCTGGCAACGGATCGCAACCCTCAGTGACGCGCCCGTACCGGACCGGGACCGGCAACGGGATCGCAAACCTCTGTGCTGCGCCCGCACCTCGCTCAGCCAGTGAGCGGGAACCGGTCTGTATGTGGGATCCGAACCCTCGGCGGGAGCGCCACCACGCTCCCAAGTGGCGCACTGTAGCAGTGCGCCACCGGGCCGGCCCAACAATCTGATGTTTTGATACAAGTGCTTCATCTTTTGAGTTCAGTATATTATAAGGCATGTCATTTTATCTGTACTCAACTATGGTCATCCAGTCTGTTTCTAGAGCTTTGCTATTATAAACAACACTGCAATGAACATGCTTGTAGAGAAAATCTTTGAGGGGGGTAGCAAACTTTGCAATGATTTGTTTACATGTCTGTCTATTCCCAGCCTCAATTTTGAGCCTTTCTAGGCAGGGTCTGTGTCTGATTCATCTTTGGGACCCCAAAGTCTAGCTTAGCTCATGGTTCCCTATAGGCATCTGGTAAGTATCACCCTGAATGGCTTTTCTGGAGTACGTGCTCTGGGCTGAGGAACTGGGATGGTGGGCTGAGGAGGAAGGAGCCCACCTTCCCTGCTAGAACCCTCAGGGGTCCCCAGTGTTTCTATGCTGGGCCTGCCAACCTCTCCTAGGAAAAAACATTCCAAGCCCACACTCATGGTCATCCTGGAGGCTCACTGAACTACCCCCTTTATCTCTTATCTTCCCGGGTAAACCAAACCTTGCCTCCCTGCCAGGACCCTCTACCTTCGTGCCCCCCATCCTTGACCCTTTTGAGTTCTTTTGTTGTGTCTTCAAGCTGGAGGCCCAGCCAACCTGCTGGTGACTGCTGGGGCCATGTTGTGGTAGCCCCTGGCAGCACAGCCTCCTCTCTGGCCCCCCATTTCTGACAACCCAGTGCACCTGGCCCTGAGAAGTGACCACAGGGCACATCTCATTCCTGCCCCTGCTCTGCCTGTCACCTCCCATGGCACCAAGGAGCCTTTGTCTCATCCTCATGGGGCTTCTACATGGATGCTGACATTCTTACTAATATAGATTTGAAGAATCATGGATTTTGGAGCTGAGCCCCAGCTCCCAGTTTTTCAGTGGGTCTTAAAAAAACATAGGAGGGGGGGAGGTAAGAGGCGAAAATTGAGAGGTAGAACTTACTAATTTAATTTCTCCCTTTCCAGTATCCATGCTCCCAACCTCCTGGAATTTTCTCTCTTCTTACTGATTTTTAATATCTTTTTCTCTCCTTTCTCTTTCTCTTCCCCCTTTCTCTCCTTTTCTCTTCTTTCTCTGTCTCTCTCTAAGCTCTGACACACACTCTCCCACCCTCCTGTCCTCCTCTCCCCTTCTTTTTTAAGTTTTTTTTTCTTTTAACTTTCAAGGTCATTCCGGACTCCTGACGCCGCCAGTCCCGCGGTGAGACGTGAGCGCCATTGGCGTCCGTGGCCTCTGTTTCCGTGGCAACCCAGTAACCATTAATTTTCAATTAAAGGAGACAAAAAGCTCGATGACAGCTCCAGGTCTGCTGAAGATGTCAAGAATCTGTATTAATATACAGCAAGAGAGCATAATTGTGTGTCCATCTTCCAGAGCAGCGAAAAATGGAGGGATAATTACCAGCTCGAAAGCCACTCTGTAATTTAGTTCTTACTGTCACCACAGCCCTACACATTAGCATAAATTAAAAGCAGAGTTTATTGTTATCAAAGTGCATTGATATCGCCAGACCTGCTTTCTTCCTTTTAACTGTTTGTTGTAGTGAGTGACTCCCCAAGTCTTGCCGGGGTCTCCCCGGTATGGGGAGACTGGAAGTGTGGGTGCTGACTTTGGAAGGTCTTGGCCATTTCTTCCATCTTCCCTTGAGGTGGATGGGGACAAAGGTCCTGGTGTTGTCCCTCCGATGGGGTCTGGAGCTTGGATATTAATTCACTTTTCACGTGTGAGTGCTTTGTTTTGCCTAAGTGCTCTCCAGCTCTTTCCAGAGGGGGCTGCTGCCCCATCTCAGGTCCCCCTTCAGTGCCTAGTACAGTGCAGGGCAGGTGATGGGCACTCAAAGCCAGACGGTTAAACAAAGGAACTAGTAAATGTCGAGGGGTCTCTTGTCCTGGGGTGAATGCCAGTGGGGGGATTTTACTGCTCTCAGGGCGTGGTCAGCTCAGGTGGTGACATTCCTGACTGACTGGCCCAGTTCCTGCTGGGACACCCAGGGCCCTGCTCCCCAGAGTGGCCCATCTGGATCCCCCCCTTGCTGCTTGCCCATCCATCCCCATGGCTGGGGTCACAGCTGCCACCCTGCAGACTCACCACGGGTAGTTGGAGCGCCTCAAAGTGTCTCACTGCCAGAATGCCAGTGACAGCCACAGAAGTCATAAATTTCTGTGAATGGGGGATGCGGGGTTTTCTTGTATTCTATCCAGAGAGAGCTGTCCTTCAGAGGGGAATTTAGTGTAATTACCCTTAAGGGAGCGATCCTTACACAGTCAGTCACAACACTGACCTCCCGGCTGAGATTTGACAGCAAAATTACAGGCTGTGTACTCAACAGAAGGGGCATCCTCCTTTTTGGGGGGTGGGTGGGGGGTGAAGGGGAGGTGGGAAGGAAGAAGGAGGAGGGAAAGGAGATGCAAAGGCTTTGAAAAGAAAAGTGGTGGCTTACAGCTGCCAGGCGAGCGGTGCTCCTTGGCAAAGCGTCCATTCGGCAGGGAGAAGGTACCCAGACTTCCCAGCACTTCAGCAGGTTCATGAAGAGGGGCTGAGATGGGCATTCCAGCCCTTTAAATCTTTGAGCCATAAGCTAAAGTTTCTCTTATTGTAAGTAGGGTTTGGAAGGTACAGAACTAGGAACTATTTCATAAACTGCTCAGGCATGTTTTCCACCATTCCTTGTACATTTGAGTCAACACTTCCAAGACACTGTTAACCTGCACATGGGTTACCTAGCAGGGCTAATATGCTAATCTGTGACCATTCTGAATTTAGCATGGACTTATCTCTCAGACAGGCTGGGCTGTCACATGGCAGCACCCTAAGGACACAAGTCAGGCAAGTTTTCCTGAAGTCGTGAAGAAACTTTGGTGTTGGGCAGATCTCAATGGACTGGAGCTTAGGAAGAAATGGAGGTAAATGCCCAAATCTCAGAGCTGGAAGGAACCTCAGAAACCAGCTGGACCAAACTCCTCCCAGAGGAGGAGGTGTCCCTCTGCTCTACCTCCATCCAAAACTCAGCCACCTCTGTGTGTACAATTCCCATAGGCAGGCGCTCACTGCCTCTAAAGAGGTCCATTCTGCTGCTAAACTGCACTGAACACTAGAAATTCCTCCTGAGCTTGAGTGAAAATCTGTTTCCCTGAAATTGCTAACTTCCTTTTGGAGCCTCAGGAACAAATCTAGACTTTCTCCAATGGGATGACCCTTCAGCTACAGAAAGACAATGCTCAGCTGTGTGATATCTTTGCCAATTCCGGGTCTCAGTGGGCCCATCACCACCCAGCTCACCCTCCCACAGAAGAGCTGAAAAGGAGCCTGAAAGGATGAGGAAGGCTCCAAAATGCAAACCTGACATTTATTGAGCATCTACTATGTTCCAGGCACAAATGTCCACCATACCTCCTTTCACCCTCCCAATCATCCAGTAAGGGGAGAGTAGATGATTCCCAGAAAGACCCAGAAGCCTCAAGTCACTTGTTCTGGATCACCTGCCAGTGAGGGGCAGAGCCCAGACCCTTGATCCAAGCTGTAGACTTTGCTTGAGAACCCAGCTGCTTTTGCCCCCAGACCCCTCAGGCACCATCGGGTTTGGGGACTGAGCTCTATCATCAGTCTCCTGTCTCCTCACCTCCATGATCCTTTTCTCCAGAGCCCTTCTCTCCTTTCTAGTTGGCAGGGAGAAGGAAGTCCAGGGGAAACCCAGCGTAAGTCCTCCTTCCTCCCCGAAGCCTCCCCTGCCCATCCTAGCTCTCAGCAACTTCTTCAGTGACAGCAATTACAACATCAGTGGTTATTTACTGACCACGGGACCACGCTCCAGGGCTTTTCCTAAGTGCTAAATATATGGTATTTGATTCAGTCCTCCAGGCATTTGCCCTTTCCCTGGCCTGGAGAGCCCTCTCCCCTCAGATATTTGTGTCTCCTTCAAAGACCACCTTCACAGGGAGGTCAAATCTACCCCTTCTTTCCCAGTTCCTGGTGCCCTGCTCTATTTCTTTCTGTAGCTCATACCACCTTCTAAGATGGTATATAATTTACTTATTATCATGCTCATTGATTGTCTCACTCCCCTTTCAGTTCCAAAAGGGCAGAGACTTTGTTTTGTTTACTATTGTATCCCAAGAACCTAGAACAGTGCCTGGCTTAAAGTGGGTGGCTGGTACCTATTTGTGAAATGAAAGGAGGAATACTTAAAACCCTTCGAGGCAGGTGTGTTATTTTCTTTTTTCTTTTCTTTCTTTTTTTTTTTAAGAACCAATACAAAGACCATTCTTCATTAGTATTAGCTCATGGTATTTGCACGAGGATATTATTTTCAGGAGAAATGAACAGTTTCCAGCTTAAAGAACTCACCCCCCAATATTACAACAACCAACTTAAAAAGTAAATTTATAAAGAGGTACAGAAGCTCCTGTTGGGCAGGTTAGCAAGGGACAATGCTAGACAACTCAAGAATTTCATGAATGATGCCAATGTGCCTGTCCTAGAAAAAGGCTGCCAGACACATCTCTTGGCTGTGTTAATGGCCTCTCTGATACAAGGCATTTCTGCACAAAACATTGAAGATGTTTAGGTTTTCAGAATCCAGATTGATGGCGGCCACCGGTCCTTCAGACTGACCGTCCTCTGGTGATACAGCCTCCTCCTGGGTTGAGCTGCTGCTGCTGCCAGCTCTAACTGCACTCCAGCAGGTGTATTATATTCACAGCAGATAGGAACTAGGGCTCTAGTTCTGGATTAGGAGGTTTGTCTGTCCAAGGTCAGAGCTGGCAATACCCAAGTTCAAGACCTCACATATGTTGGGCTGCTGACTATGAGCCTATTTGGGGTTGGCCTTAAGCCTGGGCCTGTTCTGAATTTTGAGTGTGTGGCGGGGGCACTGGCTTTCTGGAGGATTTCTGCCTGCATTCCAACCAGCAGGTCTTCCTGAGTACCCCTCCCCTTCTATGGGAGGTGAGAAGGGCTGCTTTCCTTCCTGAAGCTCTTTTCAGCACCCCCATCCTGCCCCCAAGCCTGGAAGGGGCCTGCAGGTGCAGTGCAGCTCACCTCCCTCCCCTGAGGACTCTGGTCCCTGCCTGGGCTGGAGTCCACACCAGGAGCTTTAGGCACCCCTGGAAGGCCCCCACCCTGGCCTCTGAGTGGCTCCTCTCCCCAGAGATGTAAATCCGGGCCCCAGAGTGGCCACACAGAACATACATCTTAAACAAACACTTCTCCTTGCTGTTTATCTCCCTGGCCTTTAAACAAACTCTTTCAAAGGTTTCTGCTGATAGGAGAGATTTACAGAAAACCATTCTTTGCTTAAAAGCCCTGGGTTTATGCTGCCAGGGTGGGGGCAGTGGGGCCTTCAGGCCTGGGGTTTCTCTGCCTCCAGACCACATGTTTATTCTCCAGGCCTTGATAGAAGAGCAACACAGACTAATCTTTATGGAAAAGAAAATAATAAAAGCAGGAAAAGGGATGGGTGGAGGCCAAGAGAGGTTTGGTTCTTGTCACTGACTCCTTTAAGAGGCCAAAGAGGCCGTGGCAGATCCGGGTGTGGCAGCGCCCACCACACTGTGGCCCTGCCTGTGGGGGGTGGGTCTTGGAGGGGTGGGGCTCCCTTGAACTTTGGACAGAAGGCCCTTGAGCAGGTGAGCCTCTTGCTGGGCCTCTACCCCCACAGGCCAGAGAGGGCCTCTCCTATCTGGACGGGTGGGTGTCAGGGCAGCAGTCACATGATAATGTCTATTCCTGCATTCGACCAACATTCAGGAAGCACCTAGTGTGTGCCAGGACCTGGGGGTGCAGACATGAGTGTTAACATTTACTTCAGCATTTCTGTGGGCCTGGCACTGTTCTAAATCGCTTACATGAATGAACTCATTTAATACCAAGGCCCCAGAAGTAGATTCTATAATTATCTTAGCTTTGCATATGGGGAAACCAAGGCACAGAGAGATTACTGGGCCACACCGTAGAGGTTTTGGTTCAGTTGGGAGGCAATCTGGGCACAGGTATCTAAAACGTATTCCGAGTAGGGAGCTACTGCTGTGGAGATGGACATTTCTGTTTCCCCCTCCTTGTGCTCCCAATAATACAGTATTTCATCAATTGCAAAGTGTCTCGCAATTCATCGACAGCAGTATTTCTTTTTTAGTGGATGTAAGATGTGCCATCATTTTACATAAAATAATGGCACATCTTACAATCTTAGGTGTGACAAAATATTGTAATAGAGAATTAACCTCTTATAGCTATAGGGCTTGGGCTGGGTAATTTGCATATATTGTCTCATTTAATCCACCTCCCAAAACTTCAGGATAGGTCACGTGAGCACCTCTGCTGAGAAAACTGAGGCACCAAGAACTCAGTAACTTGCCCAAGACCACTCAGCTTAGCAGAAAGTGGAGGCAGATTTGAACTCACAATTAAATGGCCTAATATTTATTTCTGACCCTTGAAGGGCACTTTATATGTTTCAAATTGTCTTCACACCTATTTTGTCCATTGAGGAAGACACTGAAATCCAGATGGATTAAGTGACCTGCTCTGAGATACACACCTGACTTCTCAACCAATGAATGTGGGAGACCTATGAGAGTGTTATTGGTTGGTTTGTTTTAAACCTACCTAGGCTTTTGTAGATGGAAGATGCTCCTAAGAAGAGAAAACAGATCAAGGCAGGGGCCTCTTGAGAGTGTGGGCCATCCTGGGGGCTTGGTTCTGAAGGCTGGAACTAAGGCCTGTCCTGGGACCTCCTAAAGGCAGAGGCCCTGGGAGGGGGTGGATGTCATTGCAAAGACTCTGCTGACTTCCGTCTCTGCTTTGTTTGTGAAGTGCAGTTGTTACAGTGGCAGGTGGGGAAGGGAGCAGAAGGCCAGGTAGGAATTTCCACTCCTTCCTGTTGCCTGTAGCTTGGGCTGGAAGCCACTCCCCTCCTCCGTGTTTACACTCTGTGGGCCACACCCCTGGAGATGGCACAGACTGACA
>NW_007729075.1:149747-160628 GCF_000696425.1 Galeopterus variegatus | reverse complement strand
CGTCCCCCTGCTGCAGGCCAAATACCTTTCCCCTCACTATGAAAGCATCTTTCAGCACCTGGGCCCTGAACTGGGGTGTACTTCCAGGGAGGTAAAACAGGACAGAGTGTGAGGATGGGGCTGGGGGTGGCAGTGGGAGTAATCCAGGCTAGGACAAAGTTATGTGGGTGATTGTTTTACACCCATTGCCTTTCTTTTTGTATTATTTTTTCCATAGATAGTGACACCCAGTTGTCCAAAATCTTTTGTCCTCCTAGCAACCCTTGCTCTAAAGTACTTCATTCACACCAAGGTAAACATGACTGATAATAGCTTCTACAGTGACCCACCCTTTCAAGGGAAAAGTGCATTTTGGCAGTGGCCTATTTGTTTGTCCATTCATTCTTTGATTTACTCAACAATTTCCTTTGGCATTCCTGAATACCCTCTATCCCATCTCAAAGCCTTAGCTGGGACAGCTCTAAGCTGTTTGGTGGGCTGCTGTCCAAGCTTTGGGTTTTGTAGGTAATGGCACCCCCACCCACTGACAACATGTAGGTATATTGGCAGCAACCCAAGCTCTCTTTTTGCACCTTCAATGAAAGGAAAAGTAATTTATCCTCATGAAAAATGTTTGGGGGACTTTGCCTTAAACGAAAAGGGAGGTGCTTTAATGATGGATTTTAAGGTATCAACCTATCAGTCTATTCTAGTCTGGTTGTGGGGCAAGCTCCCCAAGGCAGCTGAGCAGGAGCCCATCCAGGACATAAGAACTTGGAGTGGAATTTCCAAAGTGGGCCACTGGCAATCAGGGCTCTGGATGGGTTTTTCTCTCTGTCCTTCTCAGTAGGGAAGGGGCTGACTATGAGTTATTTGGGGAAGACCCTGAGCTCAGAGCTGGAAGGGATCCAAGGAATCATCTAGTCCAGTAGTTTACAAAGTGTGGAATGGCTTAAAAGTAGCACAGCTTTTTAATAAACTTAATACACTGAAATCCAAAATGTAAAACAGCTAAGAGTTGTAGCTCCACTTGAAGGAGGGGGCTGGACCCTACCTATTCTGCTTTCCTACTTGCCCCCTGAAGTGGTCCAGCGCTTCCCCGTGGAACTCCAAATCTCTGAGGAACACAGAATCCACTGAGCTACTCCAGTGACCACTTTACAGGTAAGACGTTGCAATAGCTCCATGTCAGATAGGGTCAAATCTTACCCCCAGCCTTTAAGCCCCCCTGTACTTTGGCCCCACTTCACCTTCCCAACTCCATCTGCCCTGTATCCCCTTAGCTCCAGCCATGTCTGTGCCTTTTCACATGCCCTGCTCTGCCCTCCACTCCTTCACCATCTGAATGAAGACATCCATTTATGTGCCCAGGAACAAGCCAAGCAGTGGGGACCCTGGGATGAATCAGCCATGGGACCTGTTCTCAGAACGACACATTCCAGTTGGAACCTAGAAACATAAACAGATTATTCCTTTGCAAATACTTGTCGAGCACATACTATGTGCCAGACCCTATTCTTGGCCCTAGGGACACTGAGGCAGACAAAACAGATGAAGTCCCCATTCTTGAGGAGCTTATATGGTGGAAGGAGAAACAGGCAGATTCACATAAGCAAAGAAATATATAATCTGACAGGCAGAGATGAGCAAGTGAAGGGAAACAAAGCAGAGTGGAAGAGAAGGATCTTGGAGATGGTGACATTTGAGCAGAAGCATAAGCAAAGAAATATATAATCTGACAGGCAGAGATGAGCAAGTGAAGGGAAACAAAGCAGGGTGGAAGAGAAGGATCTTGGAGATGGTGACATTTGAGCAGAAACCTGAGTAAAGGGAGGGAATAGCTTGTGCAAAGGTCCAGAGGCAGGGACACCTGTGTGTTTGAGGAGGAGCAAGGAGGAGGCCAGTGTGACTGGAGAAGAGTTAGTGAGGGGAGGAGAGGAGGAAAGGAGTCAGAGGAGCAGGGGCCAGATCATGAAGGTTGCTGTAATCCCAGCAAGGTGTTTGGATTCTACAGTGAGATGGGAATCATTGGGAATATTGAGCAGGGGTGACATGAACAAACATGTTTCAGGAGGCTCACTTTGGCTGCTGGTGGGGGACAGCCTGGAGGAGGGAGCAAGAGCGAAAGCAGGGTGACTAGTTAGGAAGATACTGCAATAGTCCAGGCAGGAGATGGTGGTGGTTGGGGTACTGGGAAGTGGTCAGTTTAGAAATAATTGTAGTACAGTATAGACACTGTCTTACGAGTGCACAAGTCAGGGACCCCTGAAGGACCTGGAGGTGGGGGTGGGCTGTTGACAAAAGGATTACCGGAGGTTTGATCATGAAGCTGAATCTTGAAGGAGGAATTAGTCTAGATGGGAGATGAGAAAGTGAGTAGAGGGGGCAGCAAGTGCTGAGGTGTGTGCTTTGTGTGTTGCAGGGAAATAGAAGCAATGTAGATGGGCCACAGCATCATTTAGAGGAAGAGTGTGGTATGGCTGATGCTGGAGGGTGTCGGAGGGGCTGGACACCAAGGGCCCATAACTGAGTTGAATTTGGGCCTTCTTTCGTGGACTGCAGGGAGCCACTGAACGATGTTAAGCCTGGCAGCATCATGATCCAATTTGGGCTGGAGAAAGACCACTCTGGCTGTGGAGGAGGGAGGCAGGGGGCAGGACTAGGAGCTGTGAGACTGGTTAGGAAGCTGTCCTGGTGGCCTGGTGACAGATGAGAGTGGCCTGGACCAGAGAAGCTGTGTTTGGGCTTGGAGAATGTTTAGAAAGGAAAGTCTCCAGGATGTTCAGATGTTGGCTGATCATATAAAAGGGATTAGAAAGCAGAAGGAATAAAGAATGACCCATGCTCAGCTCCAGTGCCTTTACACATGAAGTCCTACACTTAAGGTCCTCTTCTGGCGCTCTTCACAGGGTGGGGAGTCTGCAAAGCCCACTGGGTACCATCCCTCCTTCTAGACCATGCTCCAGATACTCAAGGCTCCAGAATTTCCTGCCCAGTGGCTGGTGTCCCTGTCCAGGACCTGTACAGCCCGCCTTCCAAGGTCCAAACTCCAGAGGGTAGACTGTGCCGTGGCTGCAAGCTGAGTGTGGGGGCATGTGGACAGAGCATGGGTGTGCGGGCTGGAGTGTCCACACGCACACTCTTGAAGCCTTTCATAGTTGAAGGTGAAGCTGGGGATAAGAAGGGAAGGGAGGCAGGCTGGGGGCAGGGGCTGGGGGAGCACTGCCCTGTGCAGAACTCCAAGAAGCCTGAGAACTCTAAATTCAAACCTTCCAGATCTGTAGAAGGTACATGTGTCAGCCTAGGAGAATAGAACATATTTTATTTAACAGTTTGTTAACTTGATTTATAACTTTTAAATATTTAGACATGTGGAATGTGGGCCTCCATTTCTACTTTCCGCCCAGTCCAAAAGGGGTGAGGGGAAACCCCTGAGGCAAGGATTATGTCTTATGTGCCTTGTTCACCCTTCCCTAGTCCCCCAACCCTGGGCCCCTGGGCCTTAGTAATTTCCATCGAACTGGAAAGAGAATCACATCCCAGCCTAATAGTGAGAAATGCAGACTTGATGTGATCCCAGGGGGGAAAAGGTTGGTCAGGAGACTGACTACAAGAGGCCTTTGGATGGTGTGGCCAGGGGCTGGGCTGGGAAGCTGACCGGTGCCCAGAGCTAGGAACATGCAGACTGTCTGGGTTCAAGCTCAATTCTGCTCTTTAGGATTGTGTGGCCCCACAGGTTGTTTAGCTCCTCAATGGATTGGTTGTCTCCTTGTAAGACAGAATAATGATAATAATCCCTAGTTAACCCTACCTCCTATTTACTGGGGGCATGTGCAGTGTCTGGCATGTAGTAAATTCTATAAAACATTTGTTATTGCTATTATGAGATGGCCTCTTGGAAGGAACTTTTAAGACAAGCTAAGGGACCGTTCCAGGCAAATCAGGGAAGGAGGAGAAGTTGCTTTTGGTACCAGAGTTCCCCATGGTGGGGGTGCTCAGTGGTGAGGCTGCCCTCCCCCTCCTGCAGGGATTGCCCACCCAGGGTTGTCTAAGGCCTTGGGTAACTCCTGTTCTCAATTTCTTTAAGTTCCACATCTACATCCTCCCATTCCCTGGGGGCCCTGCCAAGCAATTCACTTGGCAATTTTTGAGGACCCTATTCACAGGAAGATGTCAATGGGCAAGAATAGACCCAGCATTGTGCCAAGTGCCCTAACATATGATCTCATTCAAGCCTTTTGATAATCCATGCAGCACTGTTACCAGTGCTGTTATCCCTGTTTCCCAGAGGAGACCAGAGCAGAGAGAGGTTAGGAACTTGCCCAGGATTTCTCAGCAATAAGTTACAGAGCTAGGATTAGAACCCAAGAACGTATGGCTACAGAGTCCATTCTCTTTATCATGACAAATCCTGCCTTATTAAGAGCTACTGGGACAGATCCTATCCCAAAGGAGGCACTTAGATGGGAGATTGATGTTCTGCCTTGTTGAAATGAGGAAGTTCTTTTGTTTTCCCTCATATTATAGCTGAGGGCCTTCTAGGCAACCAACCAACCAATGAACCAACCCTCTCTTTTCAAGGGACATGGATATGGGTGAGTCTGGAAAAGAAGGTGCTTTGTGTTGGGAATTCTGAGGCAGAGAGCTCTGTTTGGCAGCGAGGGCTCCAATGGAGGGGATTCTATAAGGACAAGGAGCTGTTTCTTCCCCACCTCAACCCTGCCTCAGTCTCACAGCCTGTCCCTACTGAGGGAGGTGGTAAGTCTCTGACATAAGCTCCAAGGAAAGCTGCTTACCTTGGGGATAAAAGCCTGTGAAATGACACTCAGCCATCACTTGCTTGTTGAGTGGAGACAGAGATGTTTCATTCCGCTCCCTGCTCTCTGGAGCTTACAATCTCATAGAAAGATGGACATATGCCCTGGGGGAGCGAAAGCCTGTGAAATGACACTCAGCCATCACTTGCTTGTTGAGTGGAGACAGAGATGTTTCATCCGCTCCCTGCTCTCTGGAGCTTACAATCTCATAGAAAGATGGACATATGCCCTGGGGGAGCATCACATGGGAAGAGTACCAGGGAGACCTGACTTCTGGCCCTGACGTGAACTCACTGTGTGACCTTGGGCAAGTCACTTTCTCTCTCTGATCTTGGTTTCTCATCCATAAAATGAGAAAGTTAGCACTGATCACAGGATTAAGCCTTGTTTTCCCTTTAAACCTTAGTTCTTATGAAATCCGACATGGAACTCCACAATAAAAAGTGGAACTGCTCAGCTTATGAGAAGTGTGGGCCAAACTTTTCTAGCTTTTTCCTCTTCTTTTCAGGTGATTCCAAGGGCAGTTCTCAGTATCTTTTGCTGTGAGGTCTGAGCCCCATTAAACAAACACAGGAATGCCCTCATGGAGGAAGTCAAGATGGACATGAAGGCTAAAAAGATTTTGGTGAGGACACAAAGATGTAGAAACAGGGAAGGGCAAAGTCTATGCCGGCACAGAGCCAGCCTGGCTGGGATTGCAGAGTCCTCGGGGAGAGGAAGTGGAAAGAACCTAAGAAAGGGGGTCTTCAGGTGGTGCCCATGGGAACTTCATAGGAGCTTAAGTGGGAAAACTATTTCTGCAACAACTGGGAGCAGAGGTCCAGGCTTCTTCCTACAGAGAAGGGTAAGCTATTCCTTGCTGTCAAGGGGAGGGAAAGAACCAGAGTCGAGGAAACAGTAATAGTGTCCACCTCAGAGGACTGTTTTGAGGGTGAAATCAGTGAATATATCTAAAGAACAGTATCTGGCACACAGGGAATGCTACATAAGCATTTGTTAAATACAGTCAGACCAGACTGGACCGTGAGGTTGCCGAAGCTCTGTGTCCTTCCTGGCCTTTGGCCCAGAGTTGGTAGAGATGGCTTAGAATTTTGCCAGCTTCTGTGCTTGACGGTTATGGTGATTACGAGACATGTGTGCACGCGTGGGGGGTGTGTTGCTGTGTGTGTCTGCCAGCCACTCCCTAATACACACATGCACGCGCACACACTTCCCTTCCTCCGTCCTTTCTCTGGAGCTAGATCCCCTCCCCATCCCCTGCTGCAAGCCCACACCTTGCTCTGCCTCCTCTGTCTCCTCTCCTTGAGCCCCTGGCCCTCGCACCCACCATAAATCTGTAACTCTGGAGTGTGTGTGTATGGGGGGTGGGGGGGACTGTGGTGGAAAAGCAGCAAACCAAACCGACCCCAGCTAATGAAAACGGTGATAAATCTCTGTCTATCAGGTTTGTTGTGAGCACAAACATTGCCAAACAAGGGCCCAGATGGCCTGCAGGCTCTCCTCCCTATGGTCTGCAGAGCTTTAAATGGAAATGGTTGCTTTATACATCTATTTACTGCTTGGAAACAGGGGATGATTGAGACCAGGAGTGCCTGGCCAGGAAATGGGGAGCAGGCCAGGTGCGAACCCTCTGGCCCCCACACCTGAGCAGGACTCTGCTGGTCAGTCCCCAAGCTCCGCCACCCCTGCCCCTGGTGAGCCCTCTCTGACATGGGCTATTGGGCTGGGGCTAGTCAACGTAGGAAGAGGCTCCCTGGCCCCCCTGCCCATCTGATATTCAGACCTCCATGGCTAGGCTCAACCTGCTCTGAGACACACACTCCCAGCCAGCCAGGTCCAACTCCTCACTATTGTTTCCAAAGTTCTTCACCCTCTGGCTAGAACTTTCCATCCCTTCCAGTCATCCAGAGGAAGCCTGCCCTGTCCTTCAAGCCCAAGCCAAACCCACCTCCTCCGGGAAGTCTCCCCACCCCTGGTCCTCATAGGCCTCTCTGGGCTCCATTCCTACAACAGTGGCCACTGAGAGCCCAGTGCCGTCATTATGAGACGATGGCTTGTGAGGTGGACAGGTTTACCACATAGCCAAGGGACTTGTCGTATAACTTCGTATAATGTATGCTATACGAAGTTATTACGCTTCAGAGCCTGGGGAGGGGGGCCCTTCTGCCCAACCAGCTCCTCCTGGAGAGCAGAAAGGGAGGTAGGGGAAGAGAAGTGGGGCCTCTGCACTTCCCACCATCACTGATTCTCTTCTTCTCTGGCATTTTAAGAGCTCAGACTCAAACCCTTCAAGGGCTTTTGAAACAATTAGATTTGCAAGTGCCCAGCGCTCAGTCTAATTGCTTAAAAGCCACTTCAGGCTCCAACTGACCCAGAGTAAAACCTGAGGGGTGGGCAAGGGGGAGGGGAGACCCGAGACACTCTGTCGCCCTGTTTCCCAGGCCTTCCTTGGTGACCAAGGCCTGGGTGAGAGGTAGTCCCTAAAAAGGGGCTTTAGGGAACTGGTCTGTATGTGGGATCCGAACCCTCGGTGGGAGCGCCGCTGCGCTCCCAAGCAGCGCACTGTAGCAGTGCGCCACCGGGCCGGCCCTCAGCCTCAGTTTTTACTCCATAAAATAAGTACAATTATGGTGCCTATCTCATGGGATGATTGTGAGGATGAAATGACATGAGTGTAGAATGTGCTTAGCAAAGTGAGAAGCACAGTCTAAGAGCTCCGAATGTGACAGCATTTATTATTGGTGCCACCCAGTCATGACGGGGCAGTGTGCTTCTCTGCTGTGCCCCGTCTTTTTACAGACAGGGATGCGCGTGCATGTGTGTCTTAGTTTGAGTTCCCCTGAAAACAGACCCTGAGACAAGAGCTCAGCTCGAGTGCAGGTAGTTTACGGAGAAGTGATCCCTGGAAGCTGGAGTCAGAAAACAGGAAAGTGAGACAGAGGGAAGGGAAGGGAAAAAAGCCAAGGGGGAGTGGTTAGTGAGTGAGTTACACCGTGGGCAACAGAGGCCTGCTGAGGAGCACTGAGAACGCACCACAGAATTGTCCCACAGAGTCCCTCCTGAGGCAGCCAGGTTATTTATCCACCCACTCCTGTCCCTTATTACTAAGTTGAGTGTTGCTCCTGGGGTGTTAAAACCCTGGCATTTCCCACCTGACCTGGGGGTGCAGCACTGGAGAAAGCCTGCAGGTGAGAAGCAGAGAGCCTACTTGGAGTGGACAGTTCCTGGGCTCACTGACACCTTCCCATCACAGTTGCAGATGAACTGAGAAGGGGGCTGGGGGGCCTGGGGGAGGCATCAAGAGCATCCTCTGCTGAATTCTTCACCTTTCTATTCCCCACAGTCTCCAGCACAACATTGTGTACACAGTAGGCACACCATAATTATTTGTGGATCAAAAGGAGGTTTGGGTTAAGAGCTGGGAAAATCTGGACTCTCCGCACCGCTCAGGTTTTTATTCATGGTGTGATGTTCAGTGAGCATATGATCACTTTGAGCCTCATCTCCTTCTGTAAAATCAGGATGTTTCTACCTTCTCTGCTTATGCCATAGCCCTGTCATGATTAGTTGGAATGGTGTTTGGGGGTTGCTCAGAACAGGTAAGAAGTGGCTGTGATGACATGTGTGTGTGTGGGTGGAGGGTGGGGGGTAAGTTCCCCTATTGAGGCATGACCCAAGCAAGAGTTGCCCAGTGCCATGTTATTCACACAGTCTGTGGTCAAAACACGAAGTGTGTTCCCCTGGCTCTGCTGGGATGCCTCCTGTCTCTTCCTATTCTATGACAACCTTACTCAAAGGTAAAGGATCAAGAAAGAAAAGGCCAAGGGGCTAAGACTTGCTGACAGTGAAAAGGATCCTAAATTTCCCTGACTACTAGGTATTCTCTGTGGTTACTTGTCTCTAGGTCAGTAGTAGGTTTTGCCAATGGCTTGTGAGTGAAGAAACCATTTAGTATAGAAATTCTTAACTTGGAGGTCTAGAAAGCCTTAGGGGGCCCATGGATAAGCTTTAGGAGTCCGCAGATCCCTTGAAAATATATGTAAAATTGAATGTGTGAGTATACGCGTGCACATGAACTGCTCTAAGCTGGTGATCTGAAGTTTCCAGAAAATTCTCAAAGGAGTCTATGACCCAAGAAAAGTAGATTTTCTCTAGCCCAAATGGAGGATACTGAAATGCAGAGAGGGGAAGGGACCCACTGGGTCACACATTAGGAGACTGATAAAACCCAAGGTCCCAATCCTGTGTGGCTGTGTGGGTCAGTTAGGTTTGCCTGGCTGCACAACCAGAAATGCAAGCTACAGTGTCTCTTCTAGCTCTTAGGGAAACATCTCAAAGGCATGAGGTAGTCACTATTCCCTGGAGATGAAGGTAGGTACTGAGGTCTATTTCCATGAAAACAGAATAGGAGAAAAACTGACCAAATCTGGAAAGAAAAGGAACTCTATTGAGAAAGAGTGCTGGAACAGGGAGCTTAAAACTTGAGTTAAGCTTGGGCACACTGGCAGGCCTCAGTTTCCAGGTGCGAAAATAGAAAGATAATTATGCTTATATCTCTAAGTTGTGGTGAAGATGAAAAGAGACCAAACGAGTGAAAGTGGATTATAAAAAGGAAAGCTGTACACAAATGCTAGTAATAATCGTTACAGCTGAGACCTAGTGAATACTTGTTTTGCTGCTTGGAGAAAATGGTATATACTACTTGAATGCCAATTACCAATTTTGGACAACTATGACGTTTTCCTTCAAACCGTTGCAGTCTGATGTTGGGGCAAAAGCAGTGGTTTTTAGTCAAACCTGAATCTGCACCTTAGCTCCACCACCTGTGCTTATGTGTGACCTTGGACAAATCACTTAACTTCTCTGGGCCTCAGATTGTTCATCTGCAAAGGGAGGACACATGCCAATCTCATGGGGACATTAGGAGGATTTGATGAGTTAGTACAAATGCAAATGTCTCTAATGGTGACTGGCACACAATAATTGCTCAATAAGCATTTGCTATTATGTTCCTTTTCCTCAACAGTTTGTAACTTTGCGTAGTTTATTTGTTCACTGTGCAGTCTCTGTCTTGTCCACTAAAATGTAAACTCTACAGCACAAGGACATGCCCGTCTTGTTTACGGCTGTATTCCCCAGGCCCGGCCCTCAGTGTGCAGCAGATATTTGTTGAATGAATGAGTGGAAGTGCAAAAGCACATTTGTAGGGATTGGGAGGAACGCGGACAATGTAAGAATGCTCATCAGTCTGGACCAGTCCCAAGGAGGACCCAGAGCCGTGCCAAGACTCAATTAGGGGTCAAGAGAGTTGGCCTCTAGTCCTAGCTCTGCCTCTCAACCGCTGAGCCACCTCGGGCAAGTCACTGGCCCTCTCTGGCCCTCTGTGTGCTTCCTCCAGAGCGTGGGAGTCCTGCGATTCCAGGGTTTCCCTCTTAGAGGCTGGCCTCCAAGGAGCTCAGGCCAGCTGGGGAGTGTGGGATTTCGGGATAATTCAGCCACTTAATTAATGGAGAGAAAGGAGAAGTGGGAGAGGATAAAGGCGGGGGTGGGAAGCAATCCTGAAAGAAAAGTCAACATGCGGCTGCGACGCTGGGCAGCTGCGGGTGGGGTAGTTTGGGGGAAAACCGAGCTGGGCCAAAGCACCGAGCGGCTGAGCGCGTCCCCAGAGCGTGTCTCCGCGGTGGCGTGTGTGCCCGAGCCTCAGCCTGCCCCTCCTTGTGCGCCTCGCCAGTTCCCGCCGCCACTGACTTTCTGACTTCTTAACTTGTCAGCAAATCCCAGAGTTAAAAATGCACACGCACCCCGGCCAGCCGCCAGCAGGGCCGTCTGGCCGCGGCTCCAGATGTGGGGCCACCGCGCGGGCCGCCCGCCCCGCCGCGCAGACTAAACAATCGGCCTTGGCCGTGAGCGCAGCGCAATTCCAGATGCCGTGTCCCTCGCGCCGCGCGCTAATTGGGCCGCGGGCGCGAGGCTCTGTCAGCGCCGGCAGGGCCCTGCCCAGGGCGGCCTTGGCCCGGCGCCCGCCCGCTGGGCTACCAGGGGAGGGGGCGGGGTGGGGAGACAGAGGGAAATGGGAGGGAAGGAG
>NW_007729075.1:148177-149246 GCF_000696425.1 Galeopterus variegatus | reverse complement strand
AGGGAAGGAGGGGGGAGGGAGGGAAGGAGGGAGGGGGCGGGAGAGAGAGACACGAAGAGAGGCAGGCAGAAAGCGACAGAGACCTTCTCAAAAAGAGATAGCTACAAAGACAAAGAGAGAACCAGAAACGCTGAGCTACGTTCAGATTTAGAAGGAGACAGACAGAAGAGAGGGAGGGAGATACACAGAGAGTCGGAGAGATAGAGAGAAGAGACAGGGCAGACCGACCCGAAGAGCAGAGTCGAGAGAGACACCAAGACAACAAGAAGGAAACGAACGTGGACGCAGCCGGGGAGAACCCGGGCGGAGGGAGAACATGAGGCCGCAGGTCGACCGCCGGGTCGCTGCTGCGTTAGGGTGTCTTCCCTTTCTCTCCTACAGCACCTTCTCCCCACACCCTCACTTTCTGTAAATTCTTTTTGGACCCTGGCGGAGCCGGGGGCTGATACACCCGCGCGGTGACCTAGTCCTGGCCTGGCTGGGTGATTGCGCGAAGCCATCGCCCGCAAAGGAACCTGAGCCTTCGAGCTTAAACTCTGAAACCTGGGCTTGGAGAGGGGGGATTCACCTCGGATGCTGCGGGCGGGTGCGGGTTGGGGCTCCGTGGGGATTTGCCTGGAGGCAGGGAGATGCCCCGAGTGACCCCGCAGGGCCCCCTTCCCGGAGGCAGCCACCGCGGCGGCACCCTCTTTTCCCATGCACCCAGGGGCCTCCTTAGCCCCGGAGACGGGGATGACACGTTAGCCGAGGCCCAGGGCAGGGAAGCCCACTAGGGACCACCGGGAGAGCCACCCCCAGCCTAGCGTTCCGCCCCCGCCGGGAGGCCCGGACGCCCCGGGGGTGAGCGCGGGGGGCAGTGCGGCGGCCCGGCGGCTCTTGGCGGCCCCTCTCTGACAATCTTTCCTTTGTTTGTTTTCTTAAATCTGGGAGGCCCGAATTCCTGCCGGATTCCGTAGGTTTCACTCAGGAAGGAGGCGCCCCCACTCCACCCCCACCCCTCTCACGTCGGGCCCGGCTGCTGGAGGAATGGCAGGTTCTTCCCGGAGGCCAGCGGCGCGCAGCCCCGCGG
>NW_007729075.1:130237-147900 GCF_000696425.1 Galeopterus variegatus | reverse complement strand
TGGCTCACTTGGGAGAGCGTGGTGCTGACAACACCATGTCAAGGGTTAAGATCCCCTTACTGGTCATCAAAAAAAAAAAAAAAAATTCAAATTAGGAAGGCTTTAAAAGACACAAAGAGCAGCCCTACCCCCCACCTTAGCCTCATTCTACATCCCTCCACCTCTCACACTCCCCTCTTTTTAAAATTTTTTTATTTTGGTCTCCAAACTTGAGCCTCATTAATTTAAAAAAAAAAAAATTCCCCCAATAAAAGGCAAACATGGAAAGAAAAACAAACTATTAGAAAATAGAGGAGGGAGGAAATGTTATTTAAAAGGTTAGCAGACCGCATCATTTTCCAATGATATTATATACTCCCAGCAGTATCCAAAATATATATGGGCTCTGGGCCAAGAATGTAAAAAAACTTTTTTTTTTGAAAAAAACCTTCACTTAGACACAACATCTGGACCGGAGAGCGAACAAACCCCCCATTTATCACACTTAATCCTCCAATGAAGCAATCGACAGTTGACTTCTGTTTTGCTAATTTAGCTGCTTTCAAGCGCCGGCCCAGTCCAGACCGGGAATTAAGTGTCACTTGTGGAGGGCCTGCCCTGCCCCCGCCCGTTTTCGCTCCCTCCCGCGCCCGGGCCCTCGGATAGGGAAAAAAGACCATTAAAGAAGAAAGAAACTTTTTACGAATTCCCTTTACCCCCGCCCACGCGGGTCAGTGAAAACCTTGACTCTGACCTTGCTCTGCCCCCTCACCCAGCACCCTGACACCCACTTCCTTGCCGGCCACGCCCCCACCCGACAGCTGCCTCCCCCTCAGACTCGGTGATGCAGTGGTGTCAGCCGACACAAACACCAGCAGCTCCAGGCGATCATCCAAGTCAGCACCTTCTCCTTGGGTTGGCTAGGTGCTGCCAGCCTCATACCAGGCACTGCCTGGTGGCCTGGCAGCTTGACCCTTAGGCCAGGAGAGGGCAGGGGAGCGTCCTGGTGCTCGGGCAGGGAACCTCCACTCCCCCCAGAAGTGGGTAAGAGGCAGGAGGCCCCCCAAGGTAGAGGCTCTGGGCCAGCAGTGACCAGAGACAATGGGATCTTGTGAGAGTGCCAGCGGGAGAGAGAATAAATCAGGGAGAGTGTATCATCTGAGGATTAGTCAATAAATCCCCGGGACCCTGGCCCAGTGGGGCTGGTGCCAGAGGCAGGGCTGGTCCCAAGTGCAGACTTCCTTCCTCAGCAACCTTCCCTTCCCCTCCCCAGAGGCCTCCTGGGTCTCTCTCTCTCTCCTCACCTGTCTGTCCATCTCTTAGTTTCCATGGCTACTCTCCTAAACTTTGAAGCCCAAGGCCCAGCCTTTTGTCTTTCCCCTCCCCTCTTGCTGGGGACAGTTATACAATGGAGCAGTGAAGGTTGCAGGCTAAGGTACTGCCCTCAGGCACCTGCAAACAGAAGAGGTTGGAAAATGTGTCCCAACTCCAGCCTGCCCACTCCTCTTCACTCTGATCCAGCCCACCCCCAGCCCCTAGCTCTGAGTCCTGGCAGAGTCCCCAGGAACAGCCTGCACTATTAAACGAGGCCCCCAGCACTCTGAACCCCAGTCCTCTGCAGGTTGGCATGGTGGCCAAGAGGTTGGAAAATGTGTCCCAACTCCAGCCTGCCCACTCCTCTTCACTCTGATCCAGCCCGCCCCCAGCCCCTAGCTCTGAGTCCTGGCAGAGTCCCCAGGAACAGCCTGCACTATTAAAAGAGGCCCCCAGCACTCTGAACCCCAGTCCTCTGCAGGTTGGCATGGTGGCTTGGCTGGGCTTCAAACTTTTGGGGGAGGGGCCCTGAGTTCTGGCCCCAATCCAGACACAGTCCCAAACTTCCTGAGCCCACCACCCCCAGGGCTCATGGAAGCTTCACATCTTGAGTACCCTCCATATAGCCTGTACTCATTCCAATGGGCATTTATGAGCACCTACTGTATGCCAGGCAGCATGCTAGACTCAGGCAGGATATGAGATGGATGAGGCTGTCTTCCTGCCCATCCCTAGGGTCTTAAGCCTCTACTGGGCCTATTTTCTGTTCATATGGGGATAGTGTATTAGCCAGCTACACCCGTTCTGTAAGCAGTCATGTGCCAGACACTGTGCTAGGCACCGGGGGTTCAGAGATGATGAAGAACTGTTTCCGCCCACAAACTTGCCAGAGAGACAGACATGCCAACAATTGATTCTAAGACAAGGCAGAAAATAAGGGCCAAATGAAGCATTTATAAAAGCTTCAGAGTGTGCCCCGAGGAGAGACTAACTCACCTGACTTGGATGGAAAGAGAGGTATGATGGACCCCAGGGTGATAGTGGGGGGATCATCATTGCTCTAGCTCTTAGAGCTCATCCTGGGGGCAGTACAGCCTAGCAGTTAAGCGCCAGGGCTCTGGAGCCAGATGGCAGTATGATAGACTCAGATATGAATATGGATGAGACTGTCTTCCTGCCTCTCCCTGGGCCTATTTTCGGTTTGTATGGGGATATATTAGCCAGCTACACTCGTTCCATAAGCAGTCATTGAGCACCTGCCACGTGCCAGACAGTGTGGTTCAACTTCCTGCTCTGCCATATCAGCTGTGGGATCTAAGGCTTCCTTAGTCTTTCTGAGCCTCAGTTTCATCATCTGAAGAGTGGGACTAACAATAGTAACTGCCTTGTGAGACTCCAATGCCATAATATGGGCAAGCAGCTGGCATATAACCATCTTTGAATGAATGTCCGCTTTAAATATCTTTCTTCCAAAGGATATGGATGGACTACCTTGTAGCTGCCCTGCCACTCTTCCCTTGTCCCTTCTCCCCATCCAGAGGACCTAACACAGTGCTGGGCACACAGAGTAAGTGATGGAATAAATGGATGAGTAAAATAGAAAGCCCATCAAACCTTGGCTCAAGTGACAGTAAGTAGACAATGCTGTGCGTGGTGCATAGTGGGCCTGAATGTGCCATCTCTTTGCTTTGGTACCTGCCCGTGGGCTGGGTGAAGCATGATGGCTCTTTTTCCTGCTCTCACATCTCTGGAAGCCAAGAGACGGACCCTTTGAAGCCCCCTTTACTCTGCTCAACAGAAAGCCAAGAAATGTCTCTTGATGTGGTGTCACCATTCTGTGACTCTGATTTGCGCTGAGTCTTGACTTGCTGTGTGTTCTTGGGTAAGACATGTCCCCTCTCTGGGCCATGGATTCCTCGCAGATGAAATATGTAGGTTGGTCTGGATGCTCTCCAAGCTTCTTTGCAGACTGTGTGGTTTATGTCTGCTTCTCCTTTTAGCTGGAGAACCTCCTCCTCCTTGCTGGAGCCTGCTCATCTGGAGGTGTGGTTTTCAGCTCTCCCATTTCTCACCTGCCTCTGGGCTTTTCTTTGTGGTGTCCCCCTTTTTCTCTCCTCTGGCTTCCCTCAGCTATTTTTCTCTCTTTCTCTCTCCTCCTCTTCCTCTGCCACAGTCTCACAGAATGGAGAGTATGTGTGAACTGATGCTTAACTTTTTTCTGGGCAGCTCCCCCCCACCCTCTACCCAGCTTCTAGACCCTCAAACATAACTTGAGGAGCCAGGCCTCTCCATCTGTCCTCTTGGCTGGGAGTCTGTCCCTAAAGGCCTTGCTGGTGCCCTGACCCTTGACCTCTGACTTCTGAGAGAGTGGGAGAATGGCATCCCAGCTGTACCAAGAGAATGCCTAATATGGGTCTTCTGTCCCCAGAGACTGGCAGGCTCTGTATTCCCACGCTGCCCTCCCCCCAATCCTAGTCTCAGAGAAGGGGACAGAAAGGAAGCCTTTTCTAAGTCTAGCTGACACTCAGCCCCCAAAACCACCTCCTTCACAATGCCATCTCCCACCTCTGAAGTTGGGACAGCCCCTTTACAGAGGCTAATGTGCCTGGAGGTTATTATTGTCACCAAGAAACCACTTATTATCATCAGGATCCATTTCTGGAGAGCCTACTGTGTGCCAGGTACTTGCTATGAGCCAAGAAGGTGTCTGCATTGGGGCAGAAGGGACTGGGGGGAGGACAAAGGCGGGGGGACGTCCCTAGAGAGGTGCACGACTGCCAAGCCTAGGGCTCGTAGGCAGAGGGTTTGGCAATGCCTGTGCGTGGGCCCAGTTGGAGTGGCACCTGAGATGGAGCCAGGTCCTGAAGGCAGGTAAACAGGAAACTGTGTGCTGGGTGTGGTGGAGAGGGGGAGGGGGCCACAGGGGCACAATGGGCCATTGTGTGCTCTGGAGTTGCCTTCACTCCTGGACTCTGGGCTTCCCGTTCCTCTCCACCACCCTCCCACTGGGCTATGCAAATATCAAGGCATATGGAAGATGCAGTCACAAACACTAAGATCTATGAGAGATGATCATCATCTGTTTTTGGACCCTTCTTCTGCTCTTGCTTAGACCACAATGGACCAAGCAAATGCAATGTCATGGTGGGTGCTGCATGGCCCACCCAGGAGGGGACAAAGTAGAAGCGTTTGGTCTCTGGGATGTGGTTGACAGAGATCTAACCAAGACTGGTGACTGGGCTCTGTCCTCAGCTGGGCCACTAACTAGCTGTGTCTGTCCTTAGGAAAGTCACATAACTGTCCTAGCCTTCAGTTTACTCATCTGTAAAATGGGATAAAGGGTGACCCTTGCCCTGCCTACCTCAGTGTTATGTGGTGTTGTGACAGAGCCTTGGACACTGTCAAGGGGTGTACACAGGGCAGAGATGGCTATTTTTGCTTCTATTGTTACTCTGCTTCAAGACCCCTTCTGCCTGGCAAATCTCCCTTCTGGGTTCAGGAGTAGGCAGAATTGATGTGGGACTATTGAGGGTCCTAAGGAGAGGAATCAGGATTTAAATTCTCAGAGTATCCAGCCGACCAACTTTCATTCATTCACCATTCATTCAGTCAACACAAATTTTTTGAGTTTCCACTCTTATGCTAAGCACCTCAAAGCCATGGGCCTTCAAAGATGAACAAGGTAGGGGCTGGCTCGTGGCTCACTCGGGAGAGTGTGGTGCTGATAACACCAAGGCCATGGGTTCGGATCCCATATAGGGATGGCCTGTTCGCTTACTTTGGAGAATGTGGTGCTGACAACACCAAGTCAAGGGTTAAGATCCCCTTACCGGTCATCTTTAAAAAAAAAAAAAAGAAAGGTGAACAAGGTATGTCTCCTGCCCTCAGCCAGGATTGTAGGGGAGGGGTTTGAACACACACACACACACAGCATTAACATATATTGAGCACTTACTATGTCCCAGGAATGGTTCTCAGCACTTTACATGGAGTAACTCATACAATCATTCCTATTTAGTTTAGGAAATGTTATGCCTCAAAAGATTCCATCAACTTTCTCTCTTGCATTCTTGCTTGATCTCATCTATATCCTTGCTATGTTTCCGGGTGTGTGATAGCCTCATTTTTTGTTTTTTGTTTTTCCTGCTGCAGCGGAGCTTCCTTTCAAGGGCAGTGGGAGAATGCGGAGGGCAGGGGAGGTAAGGCTCCTTCTCTAATCCACTGGAGTGCAGGTAGAGGTGGGTAGAAGAGCATGGTAGCAATTTCATAAGATTAGAAGGGGGTAAGCGCTTATCTATGGCTGCTGAAGACACATGTCTTTCACCTGCTCCTTTAATATCCCCCTTCTTTCATTCTACCGCCCACCGCCTCCCACCAGCCTAGAACAAAAGGGGTATTATGGGCCGGGGTGTTTTCAGGCTGCAGCCAAGGAGACCTCCCCTTCCCCCTCTGCCTCTCCCTGCCCCGCCCCCCCCCCAGCCCAGTTTGAATGAGGCTTTTTCCTCCTGCAGGAGATTAGCTCCATTTGACAAGGCAGTGAACTTTGGGAGGGGTGAGTGGGGGTCTCCTCCGGGAGCCTCCAGAGTGCAGTCCCAATGAACAAATGCTGCTGAAGAGAGACCTTGAGAGACAGTTCTGAAGACAGATGTATGGAGTTAGTGGCAGACAGACAGACAAGCAGACAGACAGACATACACTTCGGGATGTTGCGGTAAGTGGGGAGAGACACATAGAGGGACAGACAGACATAGACATCCATAAGGAATGAAGAGACAAAGACACACACAAATACATTTGCCTCCAAACAGACTGACCCAGAGAGGGACAAAAGTAGAGAGAGAGATGGGGGACAGAAGACGTAAAGACAGGGACACCAAAGAGACAAGCAAGGATGAGGAGAAGAAAGTAATGGAGGGAGAAAAAGGGAGATGAGAAAGTGAAACTGGCAAGAAGCAAGGGGAGAAAGGAGACTCAGAAGGAAAGTTGTAAGAAGTCTGCCAGGCTGTTGACCTCCCTGGGTCTGGCTCTGCTGACCCTGGCCTTGGGCTCTGAAGTGGGCATTTGCACAGCTCTGGAGGCCTAGGAAGAGACATAGCAGAGAGAGGGAAAGAGACAGACTGGGAACCTGGCCCAGAGACAAAGGCAGTGTGTTGGAAAAGAGGTGGATAAGAAATGCCAGCAGCAAGTGTGAATTTCCTTGATAAGGTGGCCCCTGGTCCTTGAAGGGACTGTCTGATGAGCAAGAGCAGGTGTGGAGGCGATGTGCTAGGGGATAAGCTCTGAGGAGGCTTCTTTTGGTGGCCATATAGAGGATTCATCACTTCTTCTGGTGGCCAGATGGAGAGAGGAGGAAAACCAAGGGCCACTTCCACTATTACGACTCCAACTCTATCCCCATGCTGGAGAGGTCCAATGGCATGTAGTGAGAAATCTGGGCTGTTAGACCCAGTTAGTCCTGAGTTCAAATCCTACCTTTGCCACTGTGTGAATTCAGATGAGGGACCTCACAGATCTTCACCCCACTTTCCCCATCTCTAAAATGGAAACAACAATGGTATCTCCCATTAGGGTGGCTGTAAGACTCAAATTAGATAAGGTATTTAGCACCACCAGAGACCCAGAGTAAGGACTAACATCTGTTGGCTACTTATGGTTTGTAGGCCCTGTTCCAAAGCATTTTTAGAATACTACTTAATTTAATTCTCAGAACAACCCCTCTAAGCGCTCACTGAAGAACGCTGTAAATCACAGACTATCAAATGGTGGAGCCATGATCTGAGCCTGGGCAGTTGAGGCTTAATCACCACTGCCTCTCACACTGGGCACTGGCTTTATTAATGAGAGACACACAGTCCCAATCTCCACTGCCCAAAAGGAGCTCTGCAGCTCTTAGGGGAGGAAAAGCTGATTTTCATAGACCTGAAGGGGCTTGTAGATCTTGCTGGTGGAAGAACATGTGAGGCAGGGGTGTGCTGGTAAATGTTCAACAGCTGGCTCTCCAGGAGGAAAAAAACTGTTTGCCAATTTCCATGCTATAAATACTTCCCCCATGGCCAACTTCAAGCTACCAATATGGCATTCACTGGACCAAGAGTTGGGAAAAGAGGCCTGCATTCTGCCCTGGCAAGCCCATGTGAACTGGCTCTCTCCCATCACTGAGGAAGTGAGGCCCAAGTTGCCTGTGTGGACAGATGACTTCAGTGTACCCATCTTTTCCCCCTGGGAGCTTCCAACCTCATTCAGGAGAGAAGGGGCACCTGGTGCCCCCCACTCAGTGCCAATGCCAGGTGCTGTGCAGAAGGTTCCAAACTGACAACACGTGCTGTGGAGTTTGTAGAAGTTCAGAAGTGGCCGAGAGTGCTGGAGACTGGCTGGGGAGGTTGGTGTCTGTCTTGTGTATCCCTCTGTCCTCTGCAGTTGGAAACTCCTAGACAGGGTGGCCTCTTCTCCCCCAGATCCCTTCTCCCCATCCGTGTCCAGTCCCTGCACTCCATTGCCCTCTGTAGTGCCCAGGACACCCCTCTAGGTGCTTCGAACTCCCAGTGTGTGGTAACAACAGTGCTGGGGGAGGGGTGGCACCAAAGGCCTGCGGCTTCCCCTTCCTCTGGGGCCCCAAGTGCCTTCTGTGAAACCAAATACAACCCCCTCGATCGCCCACCCGTCCGTGTCCAGTCCCTGCACTCCATTGCCCTCTGTAGTGCCCAGGACACCCCTCTAGGTGCTGCGAACTCCCAGTGTGTGGTAACAACAGTGCTGGGGGAGGGGTGGCACCAAAGGCCTGCGGCTCCCCCTTCCTCTGGGGCCCCAAGTGCCTTCTGTGAAACCAAATACAACCCCCTCGATCGCCCACCCAGACACCTGACTCCCTCCTGAGGCCCACTCAGGGCGCAAGCCGTTTCCTGTCTGGGTCTTGGTAACCCCCTGAAATCCCGGCCTCCCTCCCCCGATCCCTTCCAAATGCTTATTAAGCCGTTTGCAAATCCAGGGCTGAACTGCGGTGTGAGTTTAATAAAGCAGAAGACAGATGCCATCCATCATGGGGCCCCGGGTAGGGTGCGGTGAGCTGATGGGCTCACACCCTCCTGGCTGCTTCTAGGTCAACCAGCCACATGTCCACACGGAGCCCTCTCCTTGCCCACATTCCCCACTCTGGACCTCCCTGCTATGTGTGACCACTCTTCAACTCACATCACTATCCTGGATCCTGCTCCAGAGACTATTGGTTCACTGTGGACAGAGAGTGGCCTGGGAATTGCGAGGCCAGCCCCACCCCCACATTCCATGTGGATGTCTGTAACGGGAAGGGCCGCCAGGAGGGTGCAAGACTTGAGGGGGTGGACCAAAACCTCAGTAACCAAGATAAATCATATTTGAAAGCAATTAAAAAAAAATCAAATTTCATGCAAAAAAATCCACTGAGCAAAATACCATCCTTTTAAATAAGGAGAGGATTGGTCTTACTGATTGTTCCTGTTGCTTCTGTCACATGACTCATGACAGCACTGATAACAACCACCTCAAATTCAGCAGGTTTGAACGCAGATTCCTGGTCTGTCTCTATATCTGCTCCTTCTGCAGTCTCCCCACTTCAGGAAGGCAACTCCAACCATCCAGTTGCTCAGGCCAAAACAATTGGAGCCATACTTGACTGCTCCCTCTCTCCCACACCACCCACCCAACTCTTAGGAAGTCATGTTAGCTCTATTTTCAGAATACACCCAGAATCCAACCTTTTCTCACCACGTCCGCTGCTGGCCCCGGGTCCCATTCTTTATCTGCTGTCCTGGAGGACCACAGCAGCCTCCTCACTGGTCTCCTTCTCTCCTCTTTCTGCCTGCAGTGGACTCTCTCCAAAGGGCAGCAGAAAGATCCTTTAAAACCTAAGTCCGACTGTTCTTCTGCTTGGAACCTCCCCAGTGGACTGGGAGAAAAAGCCAGGTTCTTACAATAGCCCTGGGGTTCTATGTGATCTGCCCCCTGCCCTTCACTGCCATGTCCCTGTTATTCTCTCCCTTGCCCCCTGTGCTCTGGACACATCAGCAGGCTAAGCACACTCCTGCCTCAGGGCCTTTGTACGTGCAGTTCCCTCTGCGATGTCCACATGGCTCCTTGCCTTACATCCTTCAACGGTCTGCTCAAATAGCGCCCTGCCACTATATCTAAAAAAGCATGCTGCTCCCCCGGGACACTCACTATCCCCCTTGCCCTGTTTTCATCTTCTCTTTTTGTTTGTTCCTTGAGGGCAGAGTTTGTCTCTGAGTCGTCTTTGTGATTCCAGTGCCTGGCATGCAGTAGAGACTCAGTTGATGCTGTCTGCTAGTCCCACCTTGGTGTGGCCTTCCACACGTACCCGTCTGAACATTAAAAGTGCTTCCTCCTGCCTGTGTACCAGTCTGTGATCCTCATCTTGTTCCAAGCCCTACAAAAGGCACCTCCTCTGGGAAGCCTGGCTCTTGGCCAAGGCTGAGGGGACTGGAGTCAGTGGTGTGGTGTTGTATGAAGGGCTCTGAATAGGAATCAGGAGCCCTGGGATTCAGCCCTGCTCTGGGTCCAACTCACTGTGTGTTCTTAGGCAAGTCCTTTCTCCTCTGTGGACCTTAGTTCCTCCTTTAGAAAAGAATGGGTTTGAACCAGGTTCCTTCTAGCTCTGACCTTTTAAGATTTTATAGTCCTCTCTGAGAGACTAGGGTGGTCGGTGGAGTCAGACTGGGCTCAAGTCTTGTATCACCCGTTTCTAGATGGGCCAAATAGATGCTCTAGACCTCTTTTGTTGCATCTGTGTAAAGTGGGGGAAATTATAGTCCCCACTTCACAGGATTGTTGTGAAAAATAACATGAAAGAATTCATGTACAATGACTCAGAAAGTACCTATGGTTGTCCATAAGTGTTAGCTGGTTTCATTACCATTAGTGGTAGATATGTAGAGAATTCCAAACTGTTTTGATTTGCTTTTTATATTTTATCAAATATATATACTTATAAACAACAGCAGCAGCAAACCTCTTCCCCCCAGGAAATAAAATGGTTGACAAGGGGCCAGGGAAATCCCCACTCTCAGCATCTTAGCTCTGGGTTGTCCTGGCTTCTCTCATCCCAGCCTAACACCCCAGCCAATCTGTTGGGTGGCCCTAGGCCTTTCCCCAAAGGGCTCCCATATCCTCATACTCTGCATCCCAGCCTCCTGCCCCCTGCAGCCCCTAGCCCCAGCCCTCCCCACCCATGTCCCCTGAGCCCAGCTCCTGATCCCACCAAGACCCAGGCCTGGGCTGCTGGTCGCCTTTCACACCCAGATGCAGGAGAGGGATGTTGGAGCCCTGCCTAGGGCTGGGCTGGGGGCCAGCCCGACATCTGGCATCGATTACCAACAGTGGCTGCCGAGTGGACTCCTCTGCCTGCCACTCACCTATCTGCTGGGGTGACAGAGGAGATGGGAAAAAGGTTTTCACAGCTGGAATAAATTGAGGGGAAGTGGGGGGGAGGGTCGAAAAGAGACAAAAAACAACACTGAACTCAAGATGGAAAAAAGACAGTATTAGAAGAGGTAATGAAGAAAATATGTGTGTGCGTGTGCCTGTGTGTATGTGTATATGTGTGTCTGGGGTACGTGCCAGCGTGTGCTGTGTTTGCACACACACATGAGTCTGGGTAGGCGAGAATGTATGTATGTGCATATGGAAGTGTGTCTGGGGTATGTGTGAGTGTGTGCACCTATGTGCATGTACATATGTATGTGTCTGGGATAAATGTGTGTGTGTGTGTGTGTGTTGTGTGTACAAATCAGCCAGGGTATTTTATTTGGTGTTGTTTAGTATTTTGTTTATTTTGGAGGGCTGCCCACATCTACTGAGGACTGGGCAGAATGCCTATTTCTGGTCTGCCAGGACCCAGCAAACTTGAGGAATAATAGGAGAAGAGGGTTGAGGAAGGGCAACAGAGAGGAAGAGAGGGCAGGAGAGCAGGAAAGGACAGGCAAGGAGATACCAAGAGGGCAAAAAAGAGGATGAAGAGGAACAGCAGAAGAATATGGATGTCAGAAGAGGAGAAGAAAAAAAGCCGAGTGATGCAGAGAATAGCAGTGGCCTCAGCCCAACACCTGGTCCCTGCTCTTGCTGCACCAGGGTCCCCTGGACCTGGGCCCCAGAAGCCGTGTCCATCTGTAGGTGACATCCAGACCAGGCCTCCCTTCTCTCTCATTCCCTCCCCCACCTGCTGACCCTACGCCACTCCCTCCCACTCTCCCTCTGCAGCCGCCCATACCTCTAAGGCCAGGCACAGGAATCCCCCTCCTTCCCCATCTGCTCCCCATTGACACGATGGAGCTTTCAATTGCCTGCTCATTAGTCACCAAGATATTTCCCCTGGAGCCCCTTCCTGCCCAACTCCTCTGCTTCAATCAAGCCAGGGCCAGCGGGGTCCCAACCTCCCACTAGGCCCCTGTTTGCAGCAAACTTCTCTGTAATAACCTTGTCAGATGCAGAGGAGCTGCTGGCCGAGGGACTTGGAGTGGGCAGCGAGTGGCCCTGGCAGTGGAGGGGCCCCCTCGGAGGCCCCTGAAGTGTGTGTAAGGGGCTGGGGCGGGCTCCCCACTGTGAGCAGCCCACTTTAGGTAACTAATGCCCTTTCATAACATTATCCCTGTTGAGTCCATAAAAGCCCCCTCTAGCGTTATAGCATTTGAGAGACTATTAAGTTTTAAGGCCTTGGACCTCCGGGGAGGAGGCACGTTGACATGGGTCTCCAGGTTGTGGGCTCTTGGTTTACGTGGCAGTCAGAAGGGAGACTGGGGCTGAGGAGGAGGGCAAATGCCTTAGAAGGACTGCAGGGGCAAGGGAGAGGATTCAGGACCAGCCCAGGGCCCCAAAACCTCTCTCACCATTCTGGTTAGTGGCTCTCAAACTTTTGAAGACCATGAGACTGGCCTTTACTAGAGTGGGAGTGGGTGAGCAGGGAGAGGAAGGGGGCTTTTCCCCATGAGGCTAGAGGGTTGAGGGGCTCTGGGCCTCTGGGCCTTAGCAAAGGACACACTGTCTCCCATAATTCCTGGGCCAGCTGGTGCCCTCTCAGAGTGGCCCTGTCCTCTGACCTCCTTGGCAGGCACCTACTGTGGGAAGATGTGGCAGCTGCCATCTCCCCCAGGCTTTACTGCCACCCTACTCCTAGAGGTTGGGGCTTTGGGGTGGTGCCCTCACACCTCTCCTGTGCCCCTCTACACATTCAGGCCAGCTCTATGACAGCAGCCAAGGCCCCATCAGAGGCCTCCTGGGCACATGGAGAGGGCCTGCCTGGGAGAGGAAAATTTGTGTTTGACCCTGCCGCTTACGAGATGTATGACCTCAGGCCTGTTCTTAGGACTTCACTTTTCTTAGCCATTACCCGAGGGAGTGGGACTAGATAATTCCTAAACCTGCACCAATTCTCTGAGTCTAGTTTATTACTTTGTGAGAGAAGGAGTGAATATTAGATTCAAGTGAAAACTTAGCACATGATCATAGCTCACACATATTTGGGTGCTCACTAGGTACCAGGCATTTTATATACATTCTGTCATCACAGCCACCCTCTGAGGCAGAGATTATTCCTCCTCGACTTTGTCAGGGAGGAAACCAAAGTATAGGGAGATGCCTCAGGGTTGAGCAGCTTTAGAGCCTGTCACTTTACACTATGTAGTTCATTGTGTGGCCATGCCCACTGGTTAACCTGCTGTGTGCTAGCACTGTGTGGGAGGACTTGGATATGCACAGTGGAAGAGGCACGGACTGGCCCTCTAGTTGTTCTCAGTACCAATGCGCATGTCCTCTTGGCCAACTGCTCTGAGCCTCATTTTTCTCCTCTGCCCATGGGGAACACCAGTGGCACCCACCTTGCTGGCTGCTTTGGGAGGAGTGACTGAGAACAGGCATGCAGAGCCCTTAGCGCAGGACCAGCCCATAGGGAGTGCTCCTTGCATGTTAGGTATTAACATGTGACAGCAGCTGCCACATCCTCCCATGATAGGTGTCGTTGTCATCGCCATCCTCACTGGCTGCAAATTCCCTGCTTTAGCCAGCTCAGGAGGAAAATCACCCAGGAAGAGGCCACTTAAAGGAGCCAATGCAATGCAGTCTGGAGGTGAAAGGAGGCTAACTAACGCTGTCCCCAACTCTCTTTTCCTAAGGCCTGTGATTTGGAGATAATAGTAATAACACCTCACATTTGTAGAGTGCTCTTTAGCATTTCAATTCAATTCTACAAATATTTACTGTGTGCCGACCATGTGAGGAGCCTTCACACTGATGACCTTCTCCTAATTGGCGATCCCCACCCCTCAGCCCCAGCACACACGTGCACTTGTGCACACACCCATGAGAACATGCATGTGTGTACCCCTCACCTACTTGCATACATGTGTGAGCACAGGCATATACGCACACTCATGCATGTGCACACGCACGCATGCACACACACAGGACTGCTGCTTGCCCTCTCTCTCCTCCCTCAGCCTTCCTATATGTTTTGCTGTTAACTTAGATAAATTTGCCTTAGACTCTAAGCCTCTAAGCAGGCTGGGACCCTGACCTCCTAGTTGCCCCACAGAAGACTGTCTGCGTGCATGGTTTCCATGAGTCATAGAAAGACACTGAGCTGGGTGATTAGCACTTGGGCTTGGGAGTCAGCCAGCCCTAGTTCAAATCCCTGCTCGCCATGCAGTAGTTCTGTGTCTCTGGACAAGTTACTTAGCCTTTTGGTGCCCCAGCTACCTTATCTGTGAAGTGAGGATGATGATAGTAGCCCCGTTGTGGGGTCATCATGAGGATTAAACAGGACAGCACACCCGGACAGTGTCTGATATACGATTGGCGATGGTGTTGATGGTATGGTGATGTGTAGAACTGGTCTCCTGCAGAGACAATTCCTCATATGATGACATTTGAGCATCGCTATGAGAGATCTCATCTAAAATATATTTCCCTCATCAGTCCATGATCAATGCCACTACCAGTCCTTTAGGTTAGTGGAGGTATTTAAATATCCCTGGAAGTCAACAGTTTATCATCTTCATGTGAATGAGTTTATGGATCCCTTACAATCTGACTGTAGTTAGGAGAAGGTTCCTCCTTCTTTTCTTCAGGAAATATTTATGGATCACTTCCTGTGTGCTGGGTACCAAAGGTGAAGAAACTGCTGAACCTGCTCCCAGAAGCCCTGTCTGGAGGAGGAGACATACCATGACAGTTAGTGAGGAGAGATAGGGAGGGGGAGCTCAGGAGCTGGGGGGGAGCCCAGGAGAGGGCCCCTAACTGCAGATGGAGGGGAACAGGCCTGGGAAGGTGACATGGAGGAAAGCAGTGCCTGGGCTCACTGGAGGGAGTGGGAGAAGGACATTCTGGGCTGCAGGGCAGGGGCAGCTGGGCTTTGCAGACAGGGCAATGCTGCGGGTGGGGGGACAAGGAGGTGGGGCACAGTGCCGAGGGCACGACCATGTGCAGGACAAACTGCACCTACTCTGAGGTTTTCTGGAGGCTTCTGCTGCCCTACCTTCATGGTACCTCCACTGCCAGTGTTCTCTCCACCCCGGAATAGATCAGTGTCTGATGCGAAGACCGGACAAGGTAGCTGGTTTCCATTTGGGGGACTGGCTTATTGAAAAATATGTCTCTCTTAAACCCGAGAATCGTGTTCAGGTCATCAGAAGCTTGCTGGGCTGATGGGGAAGGGCAGATGGACATCACTTGATGTCCTCTATCCCAGCTCCCTTCGTGCACACTCTCAGCTTTGGGTTTAAATAGTGTCTCTCTCTTTTTCTGCTGTTTGGACACTTTTGAATAAATCTTTGTGGGCTGCGACTCCTCTAAAGCCCTGTGTGTGCAGCCCTCACAAGCCGGCATGGCTCATACCGGTGCTGTTGTAGTGAAATCCCTGCAATCAACAAGCGTGGCATCTCCTTTATTTTTCTGAGGCTCAGGGGCAATGTGAGTTTGGGTGAGTGGCAGAATTGGAGCTGCATTCTTACAGGAGAGGCAAGTCCACAATCCACCCCTAGTCCCTCTACCCTGGCCCACCCACCTACTCTGGATTACTCGATTCCATTGCTCCAGTTCGCCCCAAAGTCTAACACTTCTTCTTTTAAAAACCATTTCTTGTTGATGTATAATGTACATATAGACATGTGCATAAATTTTAAGTGTGTAGCTTGAAGAGTTTTCACAAAGTGAATACACCCATGTACCTAACACTCAGATGAGGAAACTGAACATTTACCAGCACCTTGGAATATTGCATCATGCCCCTGGCCAGTCACTGCCCACCCATTCCCCCCCAAAAGTAGCCATGATGCTAGCTTCTGATGCTGTGGATTTGTTTTGCCTGTTTTTGAACTTCGTTTAAATGGAATCATACAATATGGAAACTTTTTTGTGTCTGGCTTCTTTCACTCAGTACTAGGTTTGTGAGATTCATTTATGTTGTTACATACAGAAATAGCACATACTTTCTCATTGCTTTGTAGTATTCCACTGTATACCTCAATCTTTCTCTGCATTCTACTGCTGAGTTTTTCCAGACCTTCGCTATTCCATCGAGTTGCTATGAACATTTTTCATTGAGTAGAATTTCTGGGTTGTAGAGTATGCACATGTTCAGTGTTAGCAGATAATGCCAAGCAGTTCTTAGTAATTGTTGAACCAATGTCCACTCCCACCAGCAATGCACCAGAGTTCCAGTTGCTCCACATCCTCATTAATACTTGGTATTCTCTGTCTTTTTATTTTAACTACTTTTCTGGATGAACAGTGATGTTGCACTGTGGTGTTAGTTTTTGCATTTCTCTGATAAATAATGAAATTGAACCCCTTTTCTTATGTTTATTAACTATTTGGATATCCTCTTTTTTGTGAAAAGCTCATTCAGGTTTTTGCCCATTTTTCTATTGCTTTTCTGTCTTTTTGTTACTGATTTGTAGGAGGCTGTCTGTCTATCTATCTGTCTCCTGGATATGAGTCCTCTGTTGGATATATATTTTACAAGTCTCTTTCCCACTCTTTGGCTTGTCTTTTCATTTCTTTTAATGTATCTTTTGATAAACAGAATTTCTTAATTGTAGTATTGGCCAAGTTATCAATCTTTGTCCTTCATGGTTAAGTGCTTTTTGTGTTCTCTTTTTAAGAATCGTTTGCCAACTCTAAAGTCATAAAGATATTCTGTGTTTTTTCCCAGAAGCTTTATTGTCTTATTGTTCACATTTATTTTATTTTATTTTTTTAAAGATGACTGGTAAGGGGATCTTAACCCTTGACTTGGTGTTGTCAGCACCACGCTCACCCAGTGAGCAACCGGCCATCCCTTTAAAGATGACCGGTAAGGGGATCTTAACCCTTGACTTGGTGTTGTCAGCACCATGCTCACCCAGTGAGCAAACTGGCCATCCCTATATGGGATCCGAACCTGTGGCCTTGGTGTTATCAGCACCACACTCTCCCAAGTGAGCCACGGGCCGGCCCTTATTGTTCACATTTGGATCTATAATCATCTGAAGTTGATTTTATTATGTTGTGAGATAGGGGTCAAGATTCATTTTTTTAAAATACAGGCAAGTATCATCTTGACCTCTGACCCCATCCACTCCCATTGAAAGACGTACTTTAGTCAAGAAGGCTTTTGTGTCCGAATGTGTCCTTTGACAGCCGAATTCAGGAGCAGCCCCTTGGGCTTCTGAGTAGGGGCCAGGGCAGAGCTCTTGATGTGGGAGGTCCTGAAATGTGCTTGACCCACCTCATCCAGGGAGGTGGCCTTGCAGATGAGGAAAATGGGGACAGATGAGTAGAGTACCTTCCCCATCTTTCAGCTGGGATTCTATCACCCCCTGAACTCCTGTGATGGGGTTTAAAGATGCCCATGGAGTCATAAACCCAGTGTTTATAAACTCAGAACCGTGAGACTGCCTGCTTTCATCCTCTGCCCACATTTATCCACTCAACAGTGTGTGATTGCCTACTCTGTACTGGTGACTGGTCACTGACCATACAGCAGTGGACAAAACAAACAACAAATCCCACCCTCATGAATCTCACATTCGGGTGGAGGGAGAAAGGCAATCAGAGTATAACTAAGAAAAATGCACAAAGAAAAGTATGGGGCCGGCCCGGTGGCGCACTGCTACAGTGCGCTGCTTGGGAGCGTGGCGGTGCTCCCGCCGAGGGTTTGGATCCCACATACAGACCAGTTCCCGCTCACTGGCTGAGCGAGGTGTGGGTGCGACACCAAGGGTTGCAATCCTGTTGCCGGTCCCGGTCCAGTACGGGCACGACACTGAGGGTTGCGATCTGTTGCCAGACATGAAAAAAGACAACAAAAAAAAAAAAAAAAAAAAAAAAAAAAAAAAAAAAAAAAAAAA
>NW_007729075.1:121406-130149 GCF_000696425.1 Galeopterus variegatus | reverse complement strand
TTTGCCAAAAAAAAAAAAAAAAAAAAAAAAAAAAAAAAAAAAAAAAAGAAAAGTATGAAAGAAGATGATAATTGATAAGGAGAAAAATAAGGCAGGAGAGAGGAATAGCAAGTCCTGGGTGTTTAATTTTAAGTTGGATGGTCAAGGGAAGGAGGTGTTATTGAGAAGGTGACATTTGAACAAAGACCAGAAGAGCCCTGAAGACATCTGGAGAATGGAGAGCATTCTAGGTATAAGGAGCAGCAAATATAAGATTCCAGAGGCAGAAAATGGTTACACAGGTGATGGAGGCCAAAGAGGTGCTGGTGAACCAGTTTAGTGGAAGCCACTGCCACCCCTAAGCTAGAGAAAGAAAAGGAGGAAGTGGTGTTTTTGGAACCCAGGGATGGGGGTTGCTCGACAAAAGCTCAACCATGTCAGGCCTGTGGGCCAGGAGCTGGAGCTGGGGAGGAGATGTGGCTGGAGACACTGCAGGGGTTAGAGATACCCTGGCTTTTCTCTTGCTCCCTCCCTCTGGACTCCTGCAGCGCCTCCTATTGGCTGAACCTGGCTAGCAGCCAACTGATACAGGAGCTGGTGAAAAGCAGCCTGCAGGAAGAGCCCCCTGAGATACAGAGCAGAGCAGGAAAGAGGAGAACTGGATTTGAAAATGGACTTTCCAATGATGAGATACCTCCTCATATTCAGTAGAATGGCTAAAAGAAAAGATTGACCATACCAAGTGTTGACAATAACAGGGAGGAACTGGAACTCTCTTTCATTACTGACTGTGCATAAAAAAGTAAAACCACTTTAAAAAACTGTTTGGCAGTTTCTCATTGAATATACACCTAACCTATGACCTAGTAATTCTACTTCTAGGGCTATTCCCAAAGGGAAATGAGAACATACATTCACAAAAAGACCTGTACTAGAATGTTCATAGCAGCAATGTTAGTAAAGCCAAAAAACTGGAAACAACACCAAATGTCCACCAACAGGAAAATGGATTAAATTGTGGTAAGTTGGAATACAATGGAATATGCATTACGGTAAAAATAAACTTACTACTGCTAAATGCAATGACATGGATGAATCTTTAAGACATTATGCTGAGTGAAATAAGCCAGACACAAAAAAGAACATGCCCTGTGATTCCATTTACATAAAGTACAAAGACCGGCAAAACTAATCTATGGTGATAAAGTGTCCAAAAATGGTTGCCTGAGGGAAGGAGGACCGACTGGAAAGGGGCATGAGGAAAACTTTCTGGGATTATGGAAATATTCTCTACTTCTATCTGGGTGTTGATAACACAGATACACTTGACAGAACTCATCCAACTGTATACTTAAGATCTGTGCATTGTTTTACTCTATGAAAATTACACCTCGATGAAGGAAGAAAATGCAGAAACAAACCAAAAAGACTTAGACATTAGTTTCCCCTCCCTCTGCCACCAGCCTTGCTCAGGCCCTCCTCACAGGTCCAGGACTGCTGTTTCATCTCTCAGCTGTCAGCCATCTGCAGCCTCTCAGGGCTCTCCCCCATCCTGCACACAACAGCAGATCCATCTTTCTAATGCAGCTGTGCAAGAAAGCAAGGAGCTCTGGCCTTGGAGCCCAAGGGTCGCAGTTTAAATCTCAGCTCTGCCTCTCTTCAGCAGGCCACTTTGTTGAGCCACACTGCTTCTCCAGTCTCCTTTCCTAATCTGCAAAATGGATCACAATGCCTCCTTCAGAGGATTGCTGGGAGGATGAAAATAGGATGGTGTCTGTGAAAGGGCTTTAGGAACAGGAATTCAGCGACTACAGGGGGCTGCTCATTCCACCCCACTGCTTAGGAACTTTCCATGGCTATTGTGTAGCAGCTGAGGTAGAGTGGATCATTGGTCCCAATCATTCACTCCCAGTAACAAGATTCTACATCCATACCCTTTGTCATGTGACTCAACTTTCCCACCACACTGTTGGTAGGCTTGGTCATGTGACTTGCTTTGGCTAATGGCATGTCTGGGAATGTGACCAGAGCATAGGATTAGAAATGTTCCTGCTGTTTGGCTGGGTCTCTTGAGGTCCTGTGATTTCCACACAGGCTCAAGGAGATTGTGGACTAGTCTTGAGCCCAACCCAAAGTCTGTGAGTGAGAAGACAAAGGCTTGCTATTGTGAACCATGGAGTGTTCATATATTTGCTAGGCAGCACTACTGTGGTGATAGCTGACTAATACAGCCTCAAGGTCAGCTCCAGGCAGGTCTCCATCCACCTACCTCTGCAGCCCCATTTCCAGCAACTCGGTTCCAGTCAAACCAGTCTATTCAACATCCCACAAAATCTAGCATTCCCTCTCACTCCCACTTGCCTAACTTAACGTATGGTTTTCCATTCCTATCCTTCTTCTTACTAAATGTCAATGTTTTTCTCCCTTCCCTCAGTCTATACCAGACATACCTATCCTTCAAAGGACAATTGAAGTACCACCCCCCCTCAGAAGCTTTCCTTGACCAGCCACCTCTGCTGAACTCCTGCAGCCCTGCTAGTCTATGCCGCTTATGGTATGCTGAGCACACTCTGACCAGGATCACTGTTAGCTTAATCCTTCCAAATGAACAGTGATGTCCTTCAGTGTCTGTGGTTTAGGAGTCTTCTGCTGAGCATGGAATTGGTGCATGGGAAATACCTGTTGAATGAATGAATGAGTGAGCAAAAAGACAAATTAATGATAGCTTCTATGTAACTTGCTGGTGAACACCCAACTTCCTTAAAATTGTGATTTGCAAGTTTAGCTTCAGGCCCAATCTAGAAATTACAATTGAAATGGAGAAAGAGGCTGTGAACATCTCCAGCCCAGCAAGAGAGAGGACGTATCTGCCTCATGGCATCATGGGGAAGAGAAGGGTGATAGCCTTGATTCTATACTTGCACCTCCCCTGTCCCTATCTCATTCCTTTTCCTATCTGTATCTCTATATCACTGATTGGCTATAATGACTTCCTGACTGTAAACTATCAACTACACAGCTGGAATCTAGATTGTGTCCTACTTACCTTGGTTTTTATCTTAGTGTGGGTGCCCAGTACTTGATAAATGTTTAAAGTCTGAAGGAATGATTTTTTAAAGTTTGATTGGAAAATTATTTTATATTTGGCAGTTTTGAGCCCAGTTCCCCTGAGTTCAGAAACATTTAAGAACTCCAACACCAACTATTTTGGGTTTGGGGTGATGACGGCAGAGACTAGCATCCTTTCGAAAGTTAAGGGGCAGATTGGCAGATCTCTGCTGTTTGAAGGGGCCTTCCAAGTGGGCAGGGGCATCCATTAGAAAGTCCCTCTCCAGAAATTCCCCCCACACTCACACATCCAACTAAGGACAGAGACTCTGTTGTTAAAACCCCCCTCTTTTAAAACTCAGATACTCTTTTGAGGAGATGCCATCACCCAACCAAGTGCTAAGGAACTTGGTTGGGTAATGTTACAGGCAACAGGCAGAGGGCAAGGGCATTTGTTCAAGGTCAAGCTCCCCGAACAAAGCTGGTGGCAGAGGGGGAGGCCCAAATCCAAGTCTGGAGAAGAGCTGGAGAATGGCAATTAATCTAAGACCCTGGGACCTAGAGAGGCCCAGATATGAAAGGGTGCATTCACTTGAGCCTCTGTAGATTCCTAAACCTGGGTCCATACTCCCTGACAGCAGTGTAAGTGGTAGGTGCTGCGGTGATCACAGGCAGCTTGGCTGTGAGTGTCCTGTAGGGTGGGGAGGAGGAAGGAAACACCTGGAAGGCAGTCCAGGAAGGGAGTGCAGGGGAGATGGGGCCGAGAAAGAGAGCCTAGGGATAACAGTGCCTCCATCCCATTCTGCAGATAAGGCCCAGCATCACCACCCTCCAGGGCACAGAGGCAGGGGACCAGAGTTACACCTTCTGCATGGGATGCAACTGGGCAGACGTAAAGAAGGAGGAGGAGGCAAGGGAATTAGGAATCATAACTCCTAGGGAGTGACCCGGTGCTCTATGGGGCCCACCTGAGCCCCACATCTTCAGGATTTATGTAGTTGTGATGCCTCCTTGGGGCCCTGCCTCCTAACTCAAATCACTGGGTTATTTATTCCTGCTAGTGTCAGCTGAGAGGGCTGAAATCAAGGCCAGCTCACTCAGAGCACAAGGGGAGCAAATGGGGGCAGGGGACAGGGCAAGAGTGCAGTGTAATCATATAGACACACACATGTGCATGCCTGTGCGCGCGCACACACACACACACATATGCACACAGGCGCGAACGTGCACACACACAGAGGCTAGAATCAGCTATCCCCTCAGCCACAATACAAGTCTGCAAGCCCCAAGCTAAACTCAAGCACCCAGTCCCAACAGGCCTAGGGAACTGTGGAGGTTATTTTAAGGTTGTTTCCACATTCTTATCTCACCCGCCCCCATCCAACAAACAGTCAGACAGAAAAACAAACAGGCCAGCGGAGGCCTGGGCTGTTCACACGGACAGGCAGACCCCTCCTCCCTTTCCCAACCCCCAGATTCCTCCCAATCAAATTCCTCCAAGGCAGGGCCCCTATTGCTTCGTTTCATCTCTTCTGATGGGCATAACTATGTTGACCACTCCAAAAACTTGTTTCCCCCAATTGCTTTTTCTTCCCCTGTTTTCTAGGAATTTACTGGCAGGGGCTTGGAGAGGATGGGATAGGGGACTTGCTGGCCAGGGGAGCCCCAGCACTTCCTGGCTGAGCCCATCATACTGGTCATGTGGGTCGGAGATCCCAAGTGGACTGTTTATTTTTGCTGCAGGGGAATTCGTGACCTCTGTATGAGACCCTCCAAGTAACACTCAACTCTGATCTCTGCAGAGAAGGAAACATTACAAATAGTAGGAAGAGCTAAAGCAGGATATAAAGGTCCATAAGGGGAGGGACCTCCTGTGTGTGTGAGCCCAGTGGTCAGGAAGGGGGCCTTCAGAAAGAGACCTGTGTAAGACACTCATTTAGTCAACATATGTTTCCTGGGTGGTTACCATGGGCCAGCACCATTGTAGGCACTTCAGGGTAGCAGGTGAGCCTGACAGCCCAGTCTGGCCCTCCAAATGGGGAGGGAGCGGCGCCCGTCCGCGGGGTAGGCCTTTGAGGGTCAGCAGCTCGGGTTCCTCGAGGACCCAGAGCCCTGCCCCACCTCCGCAACCGCATCTCCAGGTCTCCATCCTCGCTCCATTCTCTGAGCGTCCGCGCCAGTCCCCGAAGGCATCGGCGTGCGCTAGAGCGGGAGCGGACAGGGAGGTCACTGCAGACTCTTAGGACCCAGGAAGCTGCAACGGTGGCCCGCGTCAGAGGGCAGAGCAGGGACCCAGGTGTCCCGAGGTTCCACCCCGAAGCTCTCTTGGATCGGCGCGGGAGCCGACCACACCCGCTTCCGTGCACAAAGCTGACGGTGGCACCTCCATAAAAACGCTGCCCCGAAGTCCCGCAGGGTTTCCATCTGCCCATCCGCTTCTACCCGCCCACTGCCCGTTCATCCCGACTTCGGCGGGGCAGCGAGCGCCTTCTGTTCCCTCCCCCGTCGCTTTTCTACCCTCTCTTTCCCTCCCCCCTGCGCGGGAGCGCTCGGGGAGCGTTTTTCCGACGGTCTCGCCGGTCCCGCCAAGTGACTAATCTCGCAGGTTGAGCAACGAGCTAGCTCTGGCGCCCGGGAGAAGGCGGGTCATTCCCCCTCCGCGCTGCGCAGTGCCCGGGCCTTGAACTTCCCCGGCCCCGCGCCGAGCCGGCTCGCTCACGCCGTCCGGCCAGGCTTTGCAGCCCGCTCCCGGCGCCCTGCGCCCCTACGCCAGCCCGAGGACGCGGGCGGCGCGTGGCGCTCGGGGACCCCCAGACTCTCCAGGGTAGGAAAGGAAGGCGTCTCCTCTTGCCCAAGCTCGGGTAGGGAGATTGTGGGGAGATCGGCGCCCCGAGGAGGCGAGGACGGAGTGAAATGCTTGGCTCTCTCTGCCTTCTAAGCTCGGGGTCTGTGCACGCACTCGAAGGTCGGGACGCGCTTGTGGAACGCAATCTGCATCTGCAGTGGGATTGAGGGAGCCCAGAGGCACTGGCCCCAGGAAACGCGCACACGCACACACACCCCTGCCCCAGGCCACCGCTAACTCTTGGGGAGCTCACTCTTTCCCTCACGTGACTCCCAGTTTTGCTCCTCGCCGCCGCACTTTCCGCGGTATCCTTCCCGCTTCCCCACCTCTCTCGCTGTCAGCGCCTACTGCCTTTCTTTGTCTGTCTGTCTGTCTCTCTGTCACCGTCTCTCTCCCCCACTCGGGTGTTTATTTAATTGTTTTCCCAAGCTCCGCTGCAGGCTCTCCTGCCGTCAAACTCTGCCATCCTCACTCTGCCTGTGTAATTTAAAGCTATAGTTAAATTATGACTTCCCCGGACCTGTTGTGGCACCTACGCCTAAGCCTAATTAAATGATCACATCCATTCTGAAGGCAGCTCTCTTCTCCCCTCCAACGTTAATTACAACATAAGAGGCTTTAATGGCCCGCCTCACCTCCAGCTCCTGGAAAGAAAGGTCAGGCGATTAATTTTCGTCATTAATCTTTTCCCAATGTGGACACTGTGCTGTCACTGGAGCCTATTAAACCCCCTTTGTCCCCCCTTCCAGCCCCCCTCGCCCCTCACCCCCTCCTCCCTGAGTGACTGCAGAGAAGGAAAATATTTAAGAATCACTTTGTCTCTCTCTCTTTTTTCCCCTGGAGACAGCTTCTCCCTGGGGCTTGGGGGCTAGGGGGAGCTGAGGGGAGAGCACGGAGTTTGTTTTCCTGTGGCTTCAGACTGCACCTCTGAAGACCGTTCTTGCCTAAAATGTCATGAATCCAGGAGTCAGCTGGGGAACAGAGGCTGGGTCTGTGGCATTCCATCACTCCAGGGGGTTGGGGTGGTGGTGGTGGTGGGGGGAAAGCCTGCCACCCTTGTGTGGAGGGAGAGATGAGGACAGGGCTGCCACTTGTCCATCCTGTGCTTGGATCCTTATAGAAAAACACAGTAAGGAATATGCTGGCATCTAGGGTTTTTTCAGTCTAGGACAGACAGTTGTTTTCCCCATCACCTCCCGCTGTTCCTTTACTCCTTTCTCCCTCGCCCTGCAACTTCAGCCCCATGAAAAGGGCATAATCTAGATTTCTGCAAATGCAGAAGGCTGAGCAATGGCAGCTCTCTTTGGTAAAGCCAAGTCCAGACCCATCCCTTAGGAGCAGGGTGTCCTCCAGCATCGATGGTGGTCCTGGGCTGAGTGAGGACTGAGTGGGGAGGGGCAGCAGAGTGGATCAGCAGATAGAAAAGGACTGGCCTGGAAGACTGCGGGGCATGTGGGGGCAGGCGGGCAGAGGAGGGCCTGAGGTTTCCCAGCGTTCTGGAGTCCAGGGGCAGGCCGAAAAGAGGGAGGAGGAGGAGAGTGAGAAGGCTCTCTGCAGACAGCTTCTATTCCAATCCTGGAATTTATCTGATTTAAAGTTCTAATCCAGAAGAGAGTCCCCGGGAAGTGGAGGGGTGAGGCTTGGCCGGGAGACTGAGGGGTACAGGAGTGAGATGCCAAGGACACATGGCAGCTCCAGCCTGGCCCTGCCACTGCTCTTGGTGGGGCCCACTCTATTCCAGGGGAGAGAGCACAAGGGACCAGGCCGTGGGGTGACGGTTAGAAAGTGACAAAACTAGGGTTGGGGTGGGAATTTCACAGAGGGTGGGAGCCCACCCGTGCAGACAGGCAATATTTCTCATCCACTCATGGTCCTGAACACACCTGCCACATCCTGCTCCCTGCGGCGCTCCTGGCCACATTCACACAACCTGTGCAAGGAGCCCAAGCCACACACACTCCATGTCTGAGGAGGTTCACGAGTCCCTGTTTGGAACACAAACCAATCACCTCAAGGAAAGCTGGATTAGCCATTCCCCAAGCCCCAGAAACCTGGTGCTGCAGTGATACCTAGAACTTCTGGCTCTAAGTGGAAAGATGCTAAGTAGGACGGGAAATGTCACTGGGACACTAAGACTCACCTTCCCCACCCCCCAGCCAGGAGGAAAGGGCAGCTTGACCACAATGTTCACTGACCCTGAATGCCCAATGACAGAGTTAGGAGAGGACCTTTTGGGAATCCAGTCAAACTTGTGTGAGGCCTTCCAGTTCTGGACTGAGGCAGGGGAGGGGCGAGGAATCCAGTTTGCAAAAAGGACTTGGAAGACCCCACCAGCGACCTGAATTGCTTTGTGTCCAGCAAGGTTGGTTATGTCCAAACAACTGGCTTTTGTAAAGAAGAAATTTCTGGGAGACCCAAAAAGAGTTGGCCAGGACCCAGGAAGCTTAGATTCCTCTGACAGAGGCCTGCTTTCTAGAAAAGTGTCCCCTGTCCCCTCCACCTACCCCAAACCTGGCTCCTACTGGCACTTGTCACCAGGTGGGCATCTTCATCTTCCTGGCCCAGGAGCAAAACTCCCTGTTCAATCAGCCCCTCCTCTGATGCCCCCCCCAACTCCACCCCAAGGACATTGGGGACATCACGTCCACAGAGCCCTGCACAGCCGGATAATAATAATTAATAACCATTAGGAACAATAAGGAGAAGACCAGTGCCCAGTCAGCCCAATGTGCAGCCTTGGCTTTTTTCTTTCTTTCCTTTTTTTTTTTTTCTCCCACTTTAATGAAAACAATGATTTGACTTTGAAGAAAGTGACTTTTTTAAAGTGAAAGCTGGATTGAGTTCCTCACCCGCCCCGCCCCCGCCCCTGCT
>NW_007729075.1:95705-121191 GCF_000696425.1 Galeopterus variegatus | reverse complement strand
TGGCTGCCCCCCTTCCCTTCCGAGCTCCTCCTCCCATCTTGCCCCCCCATTTTTCTCTCTCCCTTTTTTCTTTTTCTTTTAATACTCTGCGTTCTATCATGCAAATCCCCTTTCAAATTATGAGAGTATTAGAGCCATCAACGGTAATGTCACCGCCACAAAATGAGAGTGGGGACTTAAGCACCTAACGAACAATGAAATGTGCGAGCCCTGGGACAGGACAATTAAGAACTGGGCTTAGCCAGCCAGGGAAATTTATTGCTATCAAATCCATATTTCTATTTTCCCCCTGAACAGTAACCTATTTGAATATGATTAAAGGGTTTCATTACGGCAGAGAGAAAGGCCTGTGTCCCGCGATTCCTTGTGAGCTCACAAACACAGGCTTGGAGCTGGGTGCCCCTGTGAGGATAGGGGTGGGGGGCAGTGGGAAGGTGAAGGTCATGGAGGACCCAGGGGTCCAGAAATTGAACATTAGGGGGCTGGCTCCCTGTGTACATGGGTCTGGTTGAGGAAATGGTTGGCTTAACATGGAGTCTAAGGGTCTCTGGTTCTCTTACTCTTTGTAGAAGGTGCTGGAAGTTTCATTAGCAGATGAGGAGACTGAGGCATTAAGAGGTTGAACAACTTGGTGAAGGACGCTCAAATTAGTGAGTGCTAGATCCAGGTTCTCTTACTCTTTGTAGAAGGTGCTGGAAGTTTCATTAGCAGATGAGGAGACTGAGGCACTAAGAGGTTGAACAACTTGGTGAAGGACGCTCAAATTAGTGAGTGCTAGATCCGGGATTGGATACAAATCCGTGCTAATCTCTCCTTCCCTCCCTTCCTCCCTCCCTCCCCATCTCTCTCTCCTTTCCCTACTTCCCTCCTCTCTTTCTTTTTTCCTTCACACTTGTGTCACCCCGACAGTGCTAAATGTTATAGAGATACACTGGAAAGAAGAGAAGCAATCCCTGCCAGAGGAAATTTACAGTCTGCTTGAGGAGCTGAAAGGTAGACAGAGGAGGCTGAGTAGTTGGAGACAGTGACGGCTGAATGTCAAGATGGGTGGTGCTGATGCCCAGTTCTGAAGAGGCAGGGTGGCTGGAGAAGCTGCAAAGGGCTCTGCTGTAACACACACAGATGGCAAAGAATGTTTGCCCCTAGACGTCTGCACTTTATCACTCTGCTCCATGGCAGAGCCTTCATAAATCTGGCCATGGCCCCTTTCTTTTTTGTCAGCTGCACCCAAACCAATAATGATATCATAATAATCCTAGTAGTCCTGCACATCTGTGTATCATTTTTGTTTGTAAAGAGCTTTCACACTGCTGTTCTCAAATCCTCAAAACAACCCTTCAAAAGGGGGCAGGCCGATGAGTGAGATTCAGAGAGGTTAAATAACTTGTCCAAACTCACACAGGTAATAACTGGCAGCTGGAATTTGAGCCCAGGCTGGTGTGGCTCTAAAATCCATGCTCACACACATGTGTTTTCTTTCGGGGGTGTGGGGGGTGGTGCAGAAACTCGCATACTTCTGCCCCCCAAGCTGCTCCCCACCCCCCACTTGTGGCAGCTTCCTTCTTGCTGGAAGCCCTGAAGAAAAGAATAGTGGTCTTGCCAGACAGATCAGCTGTCACAACCCTGGCAGACGGTGGGTGACAGATATTGTGGAAGATCACCCTCATGTGCAGTGCACACTCACACAAGCAAATGGAGAATCATATACGATGGGAAAGAATCAAGTGCTAAATCATGTGGTACTGAGCTGGGAGGAGGCCAAGAGCTTGCCAGGATGACTTCAGAGTGGGGCCAGAGACAGTAGGATTTGGAGGCAAAGCCCTGGCCTTCCACATGGGCCCTGGATATGAGGGAGGGGGGAGCCCAGAGAGAGACCCAGGAAGAGGCCGCCAGCAGGGCAGGGCCTGGTTAGAGAATCAGAGAAGGGACATGCCCCCAATGGCTGGTGGGACTAAAGCGGAGTGAGAGGGTGAGCAGGGTTTGAGCTCAAAGCTGATGTCCTCCTGAGCTCCTCTAGCCTTGATCTTCTCCTCTAACCTTTTTGGTTCCCTGTCTTATCCTCTGATGCTTCCCCTTCTCCCTCTGCGGGACAACCCCAAGTGTCATACCTGGAGCCCCCCAGGAGACTTCAGTCTTGCACCCTGGGAAGCAGGATGAAGCGACATTACTAACACTAGGGTCTGCCTGGTACCCTCAGGGGCCCACCTCCAGCAGGAACACATGCTGGCCTGGTGCCCTGAAACTTGGCCATCCCCAGGGCAGGGAGGATGGCACATGAGGAGCTGGTCAGGGGTGGGAGAAGATCCCTGTTGATACCAGGCAGCAAGTGCCTTCCCGGTTCTCCCCCTCCTGTCTGTCCATCTTATAATAACTTCCCCTCTCTGCACCAGCTCCCTCCTGTTATACTCTCCAGAGTCTGCTCCTCCTTTCATTTACTCCTTCATTACTCCTGCATCCATCCATTCAACAAACATTTACCAAGCACGCTCTGGAATATAAGGATGTTTTATACTATACCCTCATTTGCAGGGAGCTCACTATCTATTAGAGAAATGGGCATGGGCACAGCAGAGAGTAATGACCAGAGGAGTGAGAGACAGATTGCAACTGGGCACAACCTAAGGTGGGCAGGGAAGATATTGTCCCCACTCGAGAGGTGAGCAAACTGAGGCTCAGAGTTCAACTGGATAGCCAAGGTGATGGTGAGAGTACAAAACCAAACCTGCAAGCAAGTCGGCATTTCTGTCCTTACCTACTTCCTTCCAGTTCTTCCTTCCCTAAAATCACCTCATCTCATATTCGGTCCTGGCCTCCATTCATCTGCCTATCCAGGATGTTGGTTAAAATAATAAGCCCATATAGCCGCCAAATAGAATGGACACTGGTCACAGGAACGGAGCAGGGTCCTGAGGCCCCCTGCTGGGCGGGGTGCTAATGTTTAGTTGCTGAATCATGGGGAGGCCTAGCAAGTCCCAGGGCAGTGGCTAGGAAGGTGGGAAGTTGGCCTTTGACTGGCTAGTGGCAATGACTATCTACTCACTGGCACAGACAGTTAACAGTCTGTTAGGCACAGTGGTATATTCACCACCAAACTATCCATGTTGTACCCTCCCATCTGCTTATCCATCTGTCCATCTATTCATTCACCCCTGAACCCCATCCATCCATCAACCCATCACCTTCCGGCCCCACCCACTAGTATGCACTGAGTACTGTAGAGGAGCATCTCTGAAGTAGAAGACAAGCTTCCTCCTCTCTAGGAGCTTACATGTGAGTTGGGGAGTCGGGGTAGACCCATTTGAATGTTCAGCAACAGTCCGAGAGATTTCTCAGGGCAGCACGGGGTGGGTTGCTAGTGCCCAGGACATGCCTAAAGAGGTCTGAGCAGATAAAGATAATGCATGGGGGAGGGGGGAGAAGAGAGTGGACAAGGAGGCTGCCTGGCTGTGACAAGCCTTTGAGCTGGAGCTTTGAGCAAATGAGGGTGAGTTTCCCAGGTTTTCGTTGGCCCAGCCTCCTGGGGGCATCGCATGTCCCTTCTCCATCCCCAGTGTCCAGATTAATAGGTTGCTGTCAGCATGCCTACACTGCCACAGAAACCCAAGAGCAAGGACCCACACATGCCACTGGCTCCCACCCCGGGCTTTCTCTCGGGCAAGGCAGGCACATTGACTCCTGCAGGGAAGGAGCCAGCCTGCTGTTGGGTTCCCAGCTTTCTCCCTCTCCATTTTCTTACCCGCTCTTTCCTTCCTAGGGCTGTCAGTTTAATGGACAGGTGTTTAATTTCAGCCTGTCAGGTGCCTGGAAATGCCAGCATCACTGTGTATCGGTTTGTGGAGTTTGCTCTTAAGAGAGCAGCAAGGAGCTGATTTCTGCTATCAGCAGCTCGGCCATCTCTCTTTATCTTCATCTCATCTGGTGACTGTGGTTGCATCTATTTTGCCAATGTTTTCCACCAGGGCAGCTGAGCTTATAGAGCCTGGCAGGGGAGGCAAAGAGTCTCTCCAAATGCCTCCAATGGAGGTTGGGTTCCCAAGTGCTGGGTGTCATCAGTTATGTCTCTGGCACGTGCAGGGCCTGCTTTTCAACTATTAAAATCATGTAATAGCTAAAGCACACTGCTTCTTCAGCCCCAGGGCAGAGAGGCAGCTGTCAGCTTCTCCAGCCAGCACAAGCTGCTTCTTCTCTGTGTACCAGCCCTGCTCAGGCAAGAACCAGGAACTGCATGCTCTCTTCTGGCCTGGGAAATACATGGATGTAGCCCCAGAAATGTGCCCATAGAGCTGTAGAAGCTTGGACATGGGGTTAGAGCATGGTCCACCATTCACTGTGTAATGCTACTCTCAGGAGGACTGGTCATCCAGCTCCTATTTGAGTCTTTGGGAGAGGATCGCAAGGTTGGGTCAGGGACAGGCCAGAAGTCAGAAAGGAGGATCTATCTTTGGGGATAAGGATATAGCTTGAGGATTTGAGTTAGAAGTAGGGGCTTCTGGGACATATCAATTGCAGCCAGAGGAGAGTTGGACAGCCCAGCTCAGGCAGCAAAGGCACTTCAGTGGCATCTTAAAGGGGCGTGGGGCTTACCCTGGCACACAGCTTCCCTCTAGTCCATTTCCTGCCTACCTATGCCCACTTCCCTCCTGCTCACTTATCTATTCCTTTTTGCTTTGACACCTCCTACCATTCTCCCCCCAGACCTCCACCCACCCACGTACCCCAATGAGGCATCACGGTTCCTAACGAAACGGAACCACTGCCAGATGAAATATATTACTATTAAATACTTAATTCTTCTAGTGAGCAGAGAGCAGGCAGTATGAATACGATTATTAAAGAAAATTACTTTGGCTGATCAGATATTTCTGCATACTAATTTCTGACCCCTCTTCCCTCACTCTCGCTTCTCGTCCCTTAGAGACCAGGACAGATAAAATTCCATCACAAATAGCTGATTACCGAGGCTTGCATTAAAAATCACATTTCCCCTGCCTCTCTCTCTCTTGTGCCTTTTCTATGCTGATGTCCTTGCTTGAAGAAGAGGTGTCCCTAGACAGCAGCTACTGTTGGACAACATTTAGGGAGATCCTATTCCCTCCTTCTCCTCTCCCAACACATTTTCTCTGATATCAGCAGATCCACTATTCCAACCAGTTCCCTAAATGGGCAGAAGATCCTGCAAGCTCAAGGGACCCTGCTGTCAGCTCCTCAAGAATCTCATCACAGCCTCTTGCTCCAGTGTTCTGTGCTTAAGAACATGGTGTGGCTGCCAACCAACCAAGATGGCTGACTTTGCACCCAGTGGTCTGTCAGGCTCTTAAAAGAAGAACAGGAAGTGGGATCAAAGGCCCTACCCCAAAGGGGAAGGACTTCCTACCTGTTTAGAGCCTTCTGATTGGTCAAGTTTTAGGCCTCTTTGCAAACATTTGGGGAATACAGAGTGAGGGAATTCGTTCATTCATCCATTAGAGTCAGTAAATATTTACATATGTATAGATGCAAATAGGTATCTCCAATGTCTAACTCAAAAGTACACTTTAACTTTCCATGCATAGGTTTTCTCTTCTGCAAAATGGGGATAATAGCAGTGCCTACTTCATATAATTAAAATATTTACATATGTATAGATGCAAATAGGTATCTCCAATGTCTAACTCAAAAGTACACTTAAACTTTCCATGCATAGGTTTTCTCTTCTGCAAAATGGGGATAATAGCAGTGCCTACTTCATATAATTACGAGGATGAATGAGTTAATATACAAAAAGCACTTAGAACACTGCCTGTCACTTAATAAGCACTGTGTAAATGTTAACCATCATTACTATTATTGTTGCTATTATTACTATTGCTATATATAGTCTAAAAAATTTTCTCCCCACCTGCTCATTAATGATTCCTCCCCATAATTCCGCCGTCAGAGGGGTTTCTCCAGGCTTCGTTCCTAGATTCTCAATTGGCTTCACAAGGTTCTCTCTGCCTCCCAGTTCCCCTTCTCAATGACCCCTCAACCCAGTCTGAGCCCCCCATGTTGGTTCAGGCCACTGGCTCCAGAGCAATTACCAGGGTTCTGGCAATCAGGGGAGGTGAGGAGAGCATGCTAAAAATACACCCGTTCCCCACAATCCTATAAGCCTTCAATTTACCTGCTTTTATAAAAAAGATGCTTCCTTAGGTGTCATTGGTGGAAGGTATAATTACAGCCTGGGAATGTTAATTCCTTTTCTCCTAAGATGCAGATCACTGCTCTGTGGGGCTCCTGTCCTCCTCAGAGACTTGGGAGGGGAGATGGGCAGGTGGCCTCGAGGGAGTCAGGGTGGGAGGCAATGCCAGGCCTGGAGGCCTGCAGGGACATGCCTTTAAACCAGAACCAGCAGTAGTGGAGCTGAGCGAGGCCTGGAGGAGGTGCCTTCTCATACCTGACTATCCCCAGGAATCCCCTGGGTGGCTGGGGCTGGAGAAGGTGGACAGGAAAGACAGAGACCCTGATCGCTTATGGGGAAATGGGAACTCTGAGGTGTCTGCGGCAGATCAGTAAACCTGAGCTTTATCAGTGCCCCTCAGAGCTCACGTTCCCCATCTTTCAAATAGGCTGGTTGCACTGCTTTCCCCTACGGGTCACAGTGAGAAACACAACTCTGAGAACGTGGGGGGCATCTCATGGGTAACCTAGACAGTCATTCCTAATGCATTCTACCAAAGGACTTGAGTGTTTGCTCTGGAGCAGGTATGGGGTCAGAGCGGCAGAGATCACAGTGCAGAGAGGGAGAAGGAGATTAAAACAGTCATAGGTGGGTGTGACTAAGGTTATCGCATAAGTAAGCAAAGGGCGTTCCAGTGATCAGGGCAGTGCACCCTCACCCAGACAAGGGGGTCACTGGGCTCAGAAGGACAAGCAGGATGTGGCCTGCAGGTCTCCCAGGCCCCACACTGTCCCCCTTTAGTCTATTGATAATGTCACAGCCAGCCAGAGAGATCCTCCTAAAACCCAAGAGAGATCATGTCATTGTCTTCTCAGCACCCTGCCCAGTGATTCTCATCTCACTCAGAAGGTCACAGCAGCCTCAAGGCCCTACCTGTTGTATTTTCCTCCACAGCACTCAGCAGCACCTACTACTGTATATATCTTAATTCTTTGTTTTGTTTTAGTCTATATCCCTCACTAGATATAAACTCTATGAGGATAAGGATCTTCCCTTTCATTCCCTTTTTGTTCCCAGGGCTTAGAACAGCACCACACACACAGCAGGTGTTTGTGAGTGACTGTGACTTTTCAGGAAGGATTTGCAAGCAGAGACAAGAATTCAGTGCAAAGCAGAGAGGCATGGGAGAGCCCCATGCATTTCGAAAACTTAAGTTCTATATGCCTGGTGCATAGGATGCCCATGGAAAAGAGGAAGAGGGTGAGACCAAGGCTGGCATGGCATTTTCTATGGAAAAGGCAAAGAGGAGGGTGGTGACATGATTTGATTTGTGTTTCTGAAAGATCCTGTGGGCTGGTGGGGAGTAGATCAGAGTTGAGCAAGACTGGAGGCAGGAACACCAGGAAGGAGGCTGCTTAGACATGAAGTGGGGAGAGAATGAGGCCCCTGCTCAAAGCAGGGCTGGCATGGACAGAGGTGAGTCTCTAAGAGAGGCACAGGGAGCCTGGAGTGAGAAGCAAGGTGACAGGCCTCTTCCCCCTTCTCTAAAACAGGTCTTCCTGCTCCCCGATATGTCCCCCAATCCCAGCCAGGCTGACCCCAATTCCATCCCCGGGAGACCCCTCCCTTCAAGGTTCCACCCAATTCCTGCCTCCAGCTCCCATCCCTCTGTATAACACTGATGTCCTCATCAGCCACTCTTGTCATTTTCTGTCCCCACCTGTCATGGTAACATTTCACAAGGGTTTTTCTTGTGAGTTTCTTGAGAATAAGGACTGTGGCAATTCTATTGCAAGCCTGACAGATAGCACAGTGGTTTAGAGCCTGGGACTTTCACCTCAGGCAGGCTTGGGTTTAAATCCTGAGTCTCCCACTTATTAGCTAATTGACTTTAGGTAAGTTACTTCTCCATCTGTAAAATGGGAATAGAAATATTACCACTTCATAGGATTATTCTGAGGATTAACCGAGCTAATGCATGTAATAGATATTAGCAGGATGTAAACTGCTTTTATCCACTCTCATAGTACCCTGTACTTCTGCATTGCACAACACATGCTTGTAAATATTTAGTTAACTGCATTATTATGGCTCTGACTGCCTGTTGTCCCCACTAAACTGTAAGCACCATAAGGGCAGGAGCCAGCATAGCCTAGCACAATTCCTCAAAATTGGCACAGCTGTTAAATAAATGTGCTGAATGGGTGGATTGTTGTATTATTAAATACTTAGCACATTGAATTCAACTGAAACTAAACTGCTAAAGAAGAGAGAATCCTAATCAAGCCAAATTGGTCATGGTTCTTCCCAGGAATCCCAGTGTCTTGTGGGATCTCAGACAGAGTAGACTTCCCTAGAAGATAGTAGGCAGAGCGACCTGAAAGGGGCAGGGTGGGCAGGTCTCTTTCATCACACTTTTTTTCTAGAAGGGAGAAATGGAGGTCTGAGCCTCAAGCCCCAGGCCTGGGCCCAGCCCGCGGCAGGTCAGTACAGCCTGCAGGGTGACTGGCTGAGCCAGAGTGAGGTGGCTGCTTCACCTCCCACCCCCACTCTGAATGGACAGTCCTGGAATCAGAGGCAGGGGTGGGGCTCAGCCTGCCTGGCCCTCTGGGGAGCTGGTAGGGCTGAGATGCTGTGGAGCACTAGTCCCAAGGCTGTATATACACAGGGCCGGGAATGTTTATTTTTCCTATTGACTTTCTCCAAATAAACCCCTGGCCAGCAGAAAGGGGCTCCCAGCAGCAGCTGTTTACCCAGTGTTTGCGATAAAGAGGCTTCTCCATAGCAACAGGTGGCAATGTGCAGCTCTCCGGGAACATGGCAGGGGCCTCACAACAGGGCTGTGTTTACTCAAAGGGAAAGAAAAAGAGGCAGAGGGAGAGGGAAGGAAGGAAGGAAGGAAGGAAGGAAGGAAGGAAGGAAGGAAGGAAGGAAGGAAGATCAGGAGACTGGGGCTTAGAAGTGAGGACCAGGAAGGAAACCCGGGAAGAGGGAGTTTGGAGGGTTTCTGTCCTCAGGGAGACTTACGCTGAGAGTTCCTGGTGGGCCCAGAGGAGGGAAAGGCCATCAGGTGGTGTGCGGAGAAGTGTATGCCTTGCTGGGCTGGGGTGACTGTGAGCAGGAGCCACCTGCTCACTGTGGGCTCGTGTGGCCTGTTCAGAGTGTGTGTGTCTAAGTCACTGTGTGTGTGCGCGTTCCCTTCTGCCCTGGGAAGGGAGGTGGTATGAGTTTTCAAGGGCTGCTGTAGGGGCACACAGACTGGGTGTCTTAAAACAACAGAAATTTATTCTCTTACAGTTCTGGGCAAGCCTGCTCCTTCCGGAGGCTCTGAGGGAGACCACGCCTCTGTTCCTAGCTTCTGGTGACTGTGGCAATCCTTGGCATTCCTTGGCTTGTAGATGCATCAGTTAATCTCTGTTCCAATCATCACATAGCACTTTCTCCATGTGTCTCTGTAGCTGTCGCTGAATTTCCCTCCTCTTCTAAGGACACCAATTATTTCTTTTGGGGCCCACCCTAATCCAGTATGACCTCATCTTAACTTGATTACATCTGCAAAGATCCTATAAAGATCAAATAAGGTTACACTCACAGGTACCTGGTGTTAGGACTTGAATATATCTTTTTAGGGACACAATTGTATCCACCACTGGGAGTGTGGACGTGAGGGCAGGGACGGCTGTCAGTAAGGCTTGGCTGCACACAAGACTCTTAGAGAGCAGACAGCTCCTGTACACTCTCATTGTTCCTTCTCCTGCAAAAGGGAGGTGGCAGGTCCAGGGTGAGAGAGGGAGCCCCACCCCACTGTCTCATCTGGGGGAAGTCCTCAGGCAGCGGGGAGAGGAGGAGGACTTGAGGCATCAGGGGTTGTGTGAGGGTGACTTTGGGAGCCAGGTGCCTGCGTCCATGTCCTACTCACTAGTTGTGTGACCTTGGACAGGTCACTTTTCCTCTCAGTGCCTCCATTTCCTCATCTCTATTAATAATACCCACCTCACAGAGTTGTGAGGATCGTGGGGCACTTAGAACAATGTCTGGCACACAGCAGGCACTACCCAAAGTATGGGCTGTTCTTGCTTTCTATGAGCCTTGATTTTTCCATCAGGAGTGCATGGGAACCCGCTTGGGAATGTCACACCAGGAAGGTAACCCCTCCTGCTGCTAGCAGCCTCTGTTCTGAAAGGTGATGCAGTGACCCAGGCTCCAAGGGAGACATGACTCAACCTTGGCATGGCCCTGGTGGGTCTGTCCCAGAGACCAGGTGTGGGTGAGAGCAACAGCAAGGGGCCTTCAAGCTAGACACAGGGCACCCCTGCCTAAGCAGGCAGGTGCACTCCACCCCTCCCTGCAACTCACAGAGCACGTTCACCCAGGAGACTCAGTTGGTGCAACGATTCAGTGTGTGAAGGGAGTGGGTGACCAAGTTGAAAGCACACACACACACACACACCTCACAGACACACACACACACCTCACAGACACATACATGCCTCACACATACCTCACACACACACCTCACAGACACACAACTCACATATACAGACACATGTGTACCTCACAGACACACTCACCTCACAGATGCATACACATCTCACACACACATATCACACACATACACACATATCTCATACATGCACACGCACACCTCATACACCCACACCTCATACACCCACACCTCATACACACATCTCACACACAGACACACAAGTATACCTCACATACACCTCACAGACACACACACCTCAAAGACATCCTCCCACAGATAGTTATGGTTACAGACTTCAGCCACATGGACACTCATCTCTAGTGGTACCAACAGTCCACACAGGACACTGAAACCCAGGCTCATGCACAAATATTTCTTGTACACCTACTGTGCACCAGACATGGTTCTAGTCCCTGGAGAAATGGCAGGGGACAAAACATGGAGACTACATTTTCACCAGGGAGATGGACAGTAAGAAAAATGAATAGGAAATTATATTGTATATGAGAAAGAATTTAGTGCTATGGAGAAAAATAGAGGAGGAAAAAGGTGTGTGGGAAGGCTGCAATTTTAAATGCACCTTCCACACTTTCCTAGGGTCCTCTCTCCCTCCACCGTCCAAGGCCAGGGTGTCAGCTGGAGGCTTGCAGGCCTCAGTCCCAGCCACTCTCCCCTGAGTGGGGTGGGCTGAGATCAGCGGCCAGAGGTGGACATTTGCCTGGTAGCTCCTGGACTGGCTCTTGCGGCCTTTGTCAGGGTCCCTGGCAGCTGGCGTCTCTGTGGGGGGTGTGGGAGGTGGACTGGCATTCCCCTGAGATCTGTTGCTCTCTAACTACAGCGTGTCATCCTCCTCGCTACTATTCTAATCCTCATTATAGGGAAATGTCCTCACACTCAAACACAACAGCCACGCAGTGCTGTTACACAGCCCCGTGGGGAGACAAGGCATTTTTCTGGAGCTGCTGGAGAGAACAGTCAGAGCAGCCTGGGGAGGAAGAGCTGATGCCTTCTGGAGTTTCTTGCGGGGGGTACAGCCCCTTCTGGGTGTCAACTTTTTCTCTCATCTGTACTCCTATCTCCTGTTATCTTCCTTACCAATGAGAATTCAGCTAATTGTTTACTCCAGGCTCATGCCAGCCACCCACTAATCCATGGGGACTTCGGAGCAGAGCCCTGCCCTTTGCCTCATTTATCTTTGCCCTAATTGTTTACTCCAGGCTCATGCCAGCCACCCACTAATCCATGGGGACTTCGGAGCAGAGTCCTGCCCTTTGCCTCATTTATCTTTGCCTCTGGGCACCTGCAACAGTGCTGGGCACCTGCAACAGTGCTGGGCACACAGTAGGTGCTCCATAAATGCTGCTTGAATGGATAAGGGAAAGCAGGGCAGGACAGGCATGAGAATAAATGCAGAGTTTGGCGGGGCAGAAGTGTGGCCTGTTGCCCTAGGCCCCTGGTGGGGCAACAGAACATAGGAAGAGAGACGAGGAGCTTCCCCATTCCCACCCCAACCATCTGGGCTCTTCTGGAATGATCGTCTTTGAAGTTCCACCGTTACAGAGTCATTCCTTTGTGCTAAACTCGACCTCCTCCTCCCACTGTTCTCACATGAAAGGCAAATGTACTCTCTGTAAAAGAGAATATATTTGGTGACCAATAGTGTGGTGTTGAGGGACCTCAGGCAAGTCCTTGAACTTTTCTGAGCCTCAGTGTCCTGGTCTATAAAGTGGGGATATTACTTTTGCCTCTGTCAGTGCTGTTGTGAGGGCTGAATGAACAACTTGTTATAAAGCAATTTGCATGGTGTCTGGCACGCAGTACTCCTCAGCAAATGACAGATTGTGTCAATGTGTGAAGCAAGTGGATGTGTTCCTCTGACAAGACATGTCACTGGGGTGGGGCAGGATGAAGTAAAATTTTGCTTGACTGGTCATTTTCCCCAGGGTTGGCTGGCCTTGGTGTTCTGGAAGAGACTGGGGCAGGGGTGGGTCTGGACAGCAGGGGAGGTGGTAGCCGAAGGATTTAGAACCTCAGGCATCTGGGTGGGCTCGGGTCCCTGGAAACAGAGCAGTGCAAGGACAAGGGGCAGGGCCAACGTCTGGGGAGAGGGTGACTGGGAGGGAGAAGCAGGAAGGTGGGAACAGGGAATAGCAGGTTTACTTCCAGCCCTGAGAGATGAGCACGCGGAGACAGCTAGAGAACAGAGCCCTCAGAAAGTTTCCAGCACATTCCTGCTAAAATTAGCCCCAGCTTGCGTATGGAACTCTATATTTAAACCAGTGGCCTGTCAGAGTCGCTGTGCTGTACTGCCTGCACACGCCAGCAGGTTTGAGGCCCAGTGCTGGCGCAGGGGTGCAGGCGGCATCCCTGGGCATGAGCAAGTCCAGGGCATGGGGCATGGCTGCTGCCCACCCATGCTCGTCTGTGCAGTAGTGTGTGGGCACGAGTGTTGTTCCCAGACGACAGGTGAGACCTCCTGCCTCTTGTCCCAGCCTCAGGGGCAGAACTCTGGCTAGACAGACACAAACACAGACACAGATGCAGTCACATGCAGATGCGAAGGGGACAGACAGGTGGAAAGATGCTCTGGGAGAGAGGAGGGAGGAGCGGAGGAGGGAAGAGGGTGAGGGCAGAATGAATAAGCCTGCAGAAAAGACAGGAGGGAGGTAGACAGAGCTCCAAAGACAGCTTGACAGGTGGGCAGTGTGCCCTGCACTTGGGGGTCTCAACAGGGGCTCAGCCTCTCCGAGGAGCCTTAGCCTTCTGACTACCGAGCACCTCATCAAGCTGGCTGCTGAGGGTGAGGGGAGCCCAAGCTGCTCCCTCCTTCCCTGCCACCCGCCTGGCCCTCTCCAGGGACAGCGCTGGCTGATAAGAAGCCAGCTTTTACCTGAGGCCTGGAACATTAACTTTGACACTGAAAAGAGGATGTTTTATTGCCCAGGAATATTTCTGCATCTCTTCAGAGATCTTGCCCAGTCCCCGCCCCCAGCAGCCAGCCTCTTTTAAACAATTAAAACTGTCTCTCTGGTTAACCCTACTGATCCAGCCCTGTATGGGCCCCAAAGAGGGGATTTTATATGTGGGCAAGTGTCTCCTTTATCCTGTGTGGCTGACGCTTTCTCCTTGTCCTACTGTTTCATGTGTGTGTGTTTGTGTGCTTCTATGTGCATGTGTGTGTTCTGACGCATGTGTGGGCTTCCCACCAGGCCCTTTCTGCAGCCCCGATCTCCTCTGATTGCAGACCTGCAGGGGGCCCCAGAGAGCAATCGGGCCGCACCTCTTAGGCTATATATATGGGACAACTCAGTTTCTGAGTGTGACTAGCCCAGGGTCACACAGGGATTTCCCGACTGATCTGGGCCTGAATGCCTGGTTCCATACTTCTTCATGTGTTATCTCCCTTCTGCAGAGCTAAGTCCCTGTCATTTTTAGTGTGTGCCTGGCTGGAATGTCCCTTCTCTCTGAGACCCAGCTGTGACTTTCCAGGTAGGGTGATTAGATGTCCTCGTTTTCCTGTGACTGTCCTGTCATTTTTAGTGTGTGCCTGGCTGGAATGTCCCTTCTCTCTGAGACCCAGCTGTGACTTCCCAGGTAGGGTGATTAGATGTCCCCGTTTTCCTGTGACTCTCTGGTTTTAGCACTGAAAGCTGGGATGGCTGGTCACCCGTTTCCAGGTCAAAACAATTCCTCTTCTTTCTGTGCTCCCAGAAATATACAGTGATAATAACTAACATTTATTGACCCTCTCTATAGGTTAAGCACTGTTGTCCTGAGCATTTAACACAGATTCACTCATTTAATTCTCATACTAACCCGCTAAGGTAGATACTGTTATCCCCATTTCACAGATGATACCAGTAAGATGGAGAGAAGTAAAATAACACGCCTAGCTGAGGAGGGAGAGCCAGGCTTTGAACTCTAGTCCCAGACGGGGGTACTCTTGGCCGTTTCCAGGTCAAAACAATTCCTCTTCTTTCTGTGCTCCCAGAAATATACAGTGATAATAGCTAACATTTATTGACCCTCTCTATAGGTTAAGCACTGTTGTCCTGAGCATTTAACACAGATTCACTCATTTAATTCTCATACTAACCCTCTAAGGTAGATACTGTTATCCCCATTTCACAGATGATACCAGTAAGATGGAGAGAAGTAAAATAACACGCCTAGCTGAAGAGGGAGAGCCAGGCTTTGAACTCTAGTCCCAGACGGGGGTACTCTTGCCCACTAGGCTGTTCAGTCCTCTCTTAGAGGGCCCCTATGGTGGTTAGTCTCCTTGCTCAACCAAACTCAGCAGGGCAAAGTCCCATGTCTCCTTAACCCCAGTGCTTGGCGCAGTGCCAGGCACGTGATATGCACTAAGCAAAATTTTGCTGACTGAATCTGTGTCAGTCCTGCCTGCCCCTCCATTGGCACTAATTCCTTCTCCTTGTGCCACACCCTGGGCCTCTCATCTGTGGGGCCAGCGGGCCCCTTCCCAGCTGTCTTCCTTGCTCCTGTTTGGCGTCTTCTTGGCTCCTCAGTTCTGTATTCCAGATTCTTGAAAGAAACTACTTTCCTGTGAGCCAAGAAAGGTCAGAAGAAATCCATGCACATGTTCTGAGCAGTTCCAGACTCAGTGTTTGGCCTGAGGCCACCCCGGCCCCACCCTCTGCATGGCCCCAAGGTGGGAGTGCCCTAGACTCCAGCAGCTGGACCCTGTTGGCAGCCTCTGGCTTCTGGGGCCTCTGCTCCAGCCACCCTGCTCCCGTGCAGATGTAATCCCCACATAGGGGGACGGGTGGTACAACTCTTGCGGTTTACTCTGTTTCCAGAAACCCTTAGTGAAATTACAGCTTTAATTAAATACAGCTGGCTGTATGTTATACTCTGTATAATTATCGTGTTATTATTATTATCACTTAGACAAAAGTTCACGCAAAGTTTATTGTAAATACTGTTTGACAGAAACAACTGGAAGAGCTGAGGGCTATTGGCCTGCCTGAGTGACAGAGAAGAGTGGCCACTGCTGCTTGGTAGGTGAAGGAGAAAAGGGGCTTCTGGGGTCATGCAGGTGTACATGTGGACAACTAGGAAGAGAAAGCCTTGGCATAGGGTCAGGCTAGGGAGTCATGTGACCTTGGGCAAATCGCTGTTCCATCTCTAGGTCTCAGTTCTCTTCCCTGGGGTAGAGAGGCTTCATGTATCTCACAAATATTGATTGAGAGCTACTATGTATCAGGCAGTGTTCTAGACCCTGGAGCTTAGTGGCCAACCAAGCAGACAAAAGTCCTGCCCTCATGGAGCTTACACTCTAGTGTGAGGAAGAAAAGCAACCCATAAATGCACAAATAAACCTGTAATATAATGTTAGGTAGTGTTTAGTAACTTGAGGACCATGGAGGGGGTACTATTTCAGGACCACCCCGCCAAGGGATGGCATTTGAGCAGGGATCTGAATAAAGTGAAGGAGTGAGCTGTGAGAAAATAAGGGGGGAAAATGCTCCAGGCAGAGGGAACAGCACGTGCAAAGGCCCTGAAGCAGCAGCCTATTTGGCAGGTTCTAGGAGTGGCTAGTGGCTCGAGTGCTTGGAGAAAATGAAGGGAAGAAAAAAGCAGCAGGAGATGAGGTTGGAGGGAGAGTGGGACACAGAGTACATAAGGCCTGGCAGGCTTTTGGATCTTATTCAAAATATGATGGGAGTCCATTATGGGGTTAACAGAAGGGAGTAACATCATGATATAATTAGGATTAGATTCAAATGAGGGTCATGAATGTTCTTTCAAATTCTGACTCACCCCAACTCTAAGGTCCATTGTTGTGGAACAAATCACCCTGAAACTTAGTTGATTAAAACAAAACTTTTTTGTTATCTTTCATAGTTCTGTGGGTTGACTGGGCTCAGCTGGGCGGTTCTTGCTTGGGGTCTCTCACGTGGTTCAATCAAGTGGCAGCTGGGACTGGAGTCATCTGAAGGCTGGATTGGGTAGGATGTCCAGGCTGTCCTCTTCACTCACTTCTCAGCTGGGGTGGGTGAAACAGCTGAGTGCTTGGCCAAGCCCCTGTTTCTCTCTCTCCCTGTGGCCCCTCCATGTGGCTAGCTTGAGCTTCCTTACAGCATGGTGGGCTAAGAGTAGTTGCACTTCTTACATGGTGCCTGACAGTGAACCTGTCAAGAGGCCCAGGCAGAAGCTGCAAAGGTTTTTCTGGCCTAGCCTCAGAAATCACTCTTTTGCCGTATTCTATTGGTTAGCCTGGGCTGTTCCAGATTAAATATGAGAGGCATCAATTCTACATAAGAGTATGAATTTGGGGAAGTGTGGTTAATTGTGAGGCCATCTTTGGAGACAAGCTGCCATAGGTACCCACTAGAAAAACCACAGAAATAATAGCTACTATTCATCTAGTGTTTTGTTTGGACCAGTCACTGTTCTGGTTTCTGTATTTTAACTCATTTAATCTTCTTATCAATCCTATAAGGTAGATACTGTCATTGCCCTATTTTACAGATGGGTCATCTGAGGCACAGAGAGGTTAAGCATCTTGCCCAAGGTCACATTGCTAGTGAGTCGGAGCTGGGATTGAACCCAGGCTCTCTGGCTCTAGAGTTTTAGCTCCACCAGACTCAAGCTTCCTTGGCAGCTCAAAGAGAGACACTCCAAAACAGCTGGAGATAGAGGGATCCTTCCCTGGACTTGCCAACTTCCCTCGCCCAGGGCATGATGAGTGTCTTTGATTGAACTGGTTTGCTGAAATGCACAGCACAAAAGGAACTTTTCTAGGTGTGGAAGGAGAGGGCTTCCTGAGCTTGTTGCCCACACAAAGGCACAGGCCCATGACACTCTTGAACTAAAAGGGATCTTCAATGTCAAGCCCAAGTAGTATGGTATTGACATGAGAGCTGAGGCCCAGAGAGAGGCAGGGACTTGCCCGGAATCACCACATTAACTTTGCAGCACATCGGTTGGATTCGTAGCCCAGATTTTGCCCCACAACCATACGTGGGGTGCTCACTGAGGACTGTGCAGTAGAAAACTCCACATGTGGGGCAGGGATGGAGAGGTGGCCCCAACATCTCTGCTTCAAATGTGGGCCACATGGTGTGCATGGCCCTATATGTGACCATGTGCAGTTTGCCTTGGAGAACTGAGCTGGGGGCTTGGGGGGAGGCAGGTCAGGCATGAGCTTGGGCTCCAGGAAGGAGGGAGATGGCTCTGTGAAGGAATGGACAGCACCATGAACCAGGCATCAAGGACCCTATCCATGTGGCCTTGAGTATCCTATTCAATCTCCAAGAGTTCCAGAGTGGAATGGCCAACAGCCCCAGCCACAAGGGGTGCTGTGGTGCTCAGTGATTCTTATTCAAGGGCATGGGGCTTCTGAAGACAGCTGGTGGGAGCAGGAAATAAAAAGCATTGGAGGTCTTGCATTTCAGAATCCTTAGGCTTCTTGGAATGGACTGGGCCCCATGCTGGCTTAAGTCCAGAGTGACTATAAAGTTGATGTTGAACCTCAATCCTGATGGGAGACTTGGTTGGGGTGGGCTTGGTTGGGCCTGCCATATTTACCTCTGGGGTCTCAATCCTATGGCTGCCCTGCTTTGGGGACAGGGATTGATTGTTCCTGAAGGCCAGGCCTCTGCCATGGGCCTGCTGTTTTTCCTCCTTCCATCCCCATCACCTGGCTCAGAGCATGGAGCAGGTTGCTAACTTCTGCTGACACTGGCAGGGGCAGCCGCTCCCAGCCTGATACCTCATGGCAGCCACACTTGCACAAATCTTTAATTGTTTAGTTTAAAGAATTGTGTTTTGACCGCGAGGGGATTTTGGCTGGAGCTCAAGAAGTGATAATGATATTTCGCTGCCAAGACGTCTCCTTGGCTCTCTCTGTGTTAATGTGCACTTTCAAGACGCTCCAATTAACTGCATCAGCTCTCGGGGAGAGAAAGGGAGAGGGAGCAGGCAGGAGAGAGGAGGGAAGGAGAAGGCTGGCGATGATCATTGGAAAAGGCGATGAGGAGGAAGAGCAGACAACCCCTCCCCACCATCTTTTTATTAGCAAACGAATGGAGGGGATGGATGACAAAGTTCTTGAAGTGAAGAGGTGTCTCATGCTTTGGAGGGGGAGACATTGCTGGGCTGGAGTTCTCCAGGTGGGCCTGCCTCCTTTATCCCTATTGTGGTCACCGTCTCCCACCTCTATCCATTTCCTCTGTGCAGCCCGTGCCTACGGGCCTTCAGTTTTGCCACTACTCAGAGGGAGGAGGCAGAGCTGGTATGACCTGGCTCTAGTTCTGATTCTGGCCTCCTCTCCCCGTCTCCTCCCCACTCTCCCTCCCCCCCTGCAGTCACACTAGTCCCCGTGGTTCCTTGAACATGCTGGGAGTACTCACATGCTGGGGTTTTGCACATGCTGTTCCTGCTGCTTCGAATGCTGTCCACCAAGATATATCTACTTGGCTCACATCCTCACCTCCTTGAGGTTTTGACTCGATGTTGCCATCTCAATGAGGCCATATTCATAATTGCAATGCATGCCCCAGCACTCCTAAACCTCCTTCCAGCTGACTCTGTAGCATTTACCACCATCACACATACGATTTACCCACCTATTGATTTTATTATCTGCCTCCACCACTGGCATGTAATCTCCGAGGGGGCAGAACTTTGTGTTTTGCTCACTGCTATATTTTATTTCCAGAAAGTAGAACAGAGCCTGTTATATGGGAGGTCCTCAGTTAACAGTTATTGATTGATAACTGAGTGAATGAACTCAGTGTCTACCATTATGTCTTGTCCCAGCACATTTCCCTACTCTGAATCCTAACTCCATCTCTATGTCCACCCCTCTCCCTGCCTGTGACTGCCCCAACCCGCCCCTCATAAGTTTATATAACTTTATCTTACCCTCAGATCTCATTCTTACTCTCTTATCTCCGATTCAGCTGTAGCCCTAGCCCTGCCCTTCACCTCTGCTGTTACCCTTGCCCTCACCAATACAGTCTTGACCCCTTCCCTCATTCAGTTGGCTCTTTCTTAATTAAATGTCCTCTGCCCTCCCTGGAAGCCTTGTGCTTCCATGTGCTTTGAGATTCTGCTTCCAACCCATGCCCTGAGCAGGCCAGGGAAGAGGAGGATCCCGGCACTGCCAGATCTTCAGGTGAAATCCGGGGAGAAGGGGCTGGAGCTCCTGCCCCCATTCCTTCCTCCAGGCCCCATTCAGTGGGTATCCTCAGTTGTCAGAAGAGCTGTGGAGAAGGATGCTGGGCAGGCCTGTCTCAGACCAGCAGTGGCTGGGGGAGGCTCCTCCCGGTTACTTTACATACCTCCACCCCCCACCAGGGTGAGAGGAAAAAACCCAGGACTCCCTTGTCTGTCCCTGATCTCTGTCTGCTCCCAACTCAAGCATGAAAATGACTTTTCCACATGCCGAGCCTTCCCCCATCCCCTCACACACGCTTACACTATGCCCACACTCAGAACCATCCAGAATCACAAACACACTCCCAAGCTGTGGTGCACGTGAAAGCAAAGGCTTCCTCTAAAGCAATAGCTGTCTCAGAGAGACGACCCCTGCCCCCCCACCCCAAAGTGGAGGAAAGGGGTAGCTGGCCGGAGGCGGGGGCCAAAGGCCACCCAGCCCAGAAGGACTGGGGCTGGTCGGAACCCTCCTCTCCCCCCTCCCCCTCTCACCCCTGCATTCTCCCCTCCCTCTTCCCCTCCCCCGCCCTCTGCCTTTCCCCCTCCTCCTGTACCCTTCAGGCCTCCGAGGGAGGGTCAGCTCTGCCGGCTCAAGTTACAAGAACGTGAAGACAGGAAGATTTAGCGCGGGAGCCGGGACCAGCACAGTGTGCCGTTTGTCCGCCTTTGAAACCAGAGGCTGAGCGGCGGGGGTGGGAGCGGGCGGGAGGCCGCGGGACACTGGGGTGAATTATCGCTCCTTTCGGGTTCTGACTTCCAAGGCTCTGGCCGCCCTCCCCCAGTCCCAGCTCCTGTTTCTCCAGGTGCTGGGGTGTTTTCCTACGTGTTAATTTGCCTCAGTTGACGCGCCCATTCTTGGCCCCCGGCCCCACAAGGGGAAACCAGCCCGTCCTGAGGTGGGTCTGGAGGGGCCTTGGGGGTTGGAGAGACCCGTGAGGTGCGGCCTGAGTCGTGAGGGTCTTGCCCTGGGGCTGGGAGGCACAAGAGATGGGGTGGGAAGTGTGCGTTTGGAGAGGGTGGGTGTTAGTGCACAGACTGTACATTGTCGTCTGCAGACCCCCACCCCCTGATCGCACTCACAGCGACGCCTACCGGCCTCTTGGCTCTCCCAGCCACCTCCTCCAGGAAGCTGGCTTGGGCTTCGGGGCTCTGGCAAAGAGCCCTGTAGAGAATAGAATGTCTGTGGACGCTTTTGTCTTCCCAGACATACTGTCACTGGGTCCTCTCTAACACATCATGAGGTCGGTTTGGCTCCTATGGCTGTGATTTTTAGAGACAGGGAAACTGAGTCTCTGAGAGGCTAAGCAACTTGCCCAAGCCCACACAGCTATTGGAAAGGAAAGTTGGGATGTGACCTGAGGTTTTCTGTGCTCTGGTGCATGTTGGAAGGAGGGGAACACAGAGTGAGTGTTGGGGTGGGTGACAAATCCACCCATGGCAGGGGAAGAACCCAGTCTGGGGTGCCCTTTGATCCTGCACGCTCCCAGGCTGGGCTGGGGCCAGGGTCTGAGGTTTGGGCAGGAGTCTGCTGACAGCCCCAGCGGACCCCCAGGGTGGCCGGCATGGGGGCGCCCACATCTCTCCACCTCCTCCCCTCCTACTGTCCCTGCCCTACAGGCCTGAGGCCCAAGGAGGGGGGTGAATTCCTATCAGGCCTGGGAGTTGGAGGCTGCAGATTAGAGAGGGGCTTGTTTCTCTGCAAAAAGCAGGCAGTACAAAGGATCTCCTGGTGACAGGGCCCTTTCCTACTTCCCTTCCTGGGCTGAAGTTTGGGACAGGGTTGAACTCTGGGGAAGAGGAGGGAGGGGAGCCACTTCTCCTGACAGTTCCCCCTCTCAGGCCTTGCTCTCCCCGCATCTGTCAGACCCCTGGCACACTCTCCCGACCCCAGCTTCTCATCCTGGCACTTGCTGCACCTCCTTGCTTCCTTCCTTCCAGGCTTTGGAGCCCCTTTTACCTCACCTTCTCCTCCAAACATTGATAGAACCACCTCCCCAGGCAAGCCCCCATTTGTTTGTGGGGGCCCTGCTGTACCTCCCCTCATGCCTCAGCCCTAGCGAGCCCAATCAGGTGGGCTGTGAGGGGTCTGTGGGCAGGCAGGTCAGGGAATGGGGAAAGACTACCTGCCTTCCCTGCCCAGGGGGAAATTTCAAACCTCCCAAGCATAACTGTGTAATAGGTGAGGAAAGGAGATAGGGGCATTCAGAATTTGGGGAGGTTACAACTCCCCACCAACCTCTCTGTCCACCTTTTCCTTTTACTCACCCCCTCCCCAAGAGGCCATAGCTCTGTCCCTGCCCAAGACCAAACTCCATATCCACCTCGACACACCACCTTGACCTTAGCGTTCCAGAGTTTCTGACTTTAGGGCTCTTGTTTCTTTACCTCCTGCTTCTGGCTGAACCCCAGGGCTGAAAAGCAGGATGGGGTATCAAGGGTGGGGTGAGCTTGCTAAAGGGAGGGAGGGTTTAAAACCTATCCACAGCCTTACCTGGTTACCTGGTAGAGTTAAGTAAATCAGACTGCCCTGGATTTGAATCCCAACCTCAACTCGTGATCTTGGACAAATTGTTTCACCTCTCAGGGTCAGGGATTTTCATTTGGAAAAGAATCTTGTCTTTTGGTAATTGGTCCTCAGCATTGGAGGACACAGGACAAGCTGTGTCTGGCGCATAGCATGTGCTTCATAGGTGAGGCTCTATTCCAGGCTTGTGAGTGAGCGCCTGTGGGGGATGGGGAGGGGAGGTGAGAGTGTGCCTGGGGAGAGTGGAAGGCAGAGAGAAGGCAGAGTTTGCCAGGTGGGAGGCCGCCTAGAATAAGTGCAAAGGAACCTTTGCTGCTGAGGTAAAACTGGAAATGTTCAGGGGATGGATAGAGATGGTAACTAAATGGTTGAGAGCATCTTTATTGTGTTCCAGTGGTTTCCTTGGCAGTGAGTTAGGCACGATGGAGAAGCATTCATCTATTGATCCAATCCAGAGTTTTTGAAAACCTCGTATGGGCCAACGCCTGCTCTGGACCAATCATGCTGAGGAAATGGCCACATTTCCTGCCCTCGTGTTGTGTACATTCTAGTGGAGTGGCACAGACAAAAAAAAAAGTCAATGGACACATAAAATCATTGTGAAATAATTGCAAGAAACTCTAAGCAAAATGATGAAAGTTAACAAAGGGTTAAGCTGAGTAGCCACCCAAGAGTGTGGTCTGTAGGTTGAACCCTACAGGATGAGAAAGAGCTGGCCACCAGCGTTACAGACAGAAGGGACAGAGGTAACGAGGCAGGAAAGATCTTGGCCTATTTGCAGAAATGAAAAAAGGAAAACCAAAACAAATCTGGTAAGGCAAAGAATGAGGCGAGAGAGGTAAGAGATGAAGCGGAAGAGGTCATTAGTGACAGAGACCTCATTGTGTACGGAGGGTACCCTTGGCCATGACAAGGTGTTGAGATTTTCTCGAAGTGCAATTGGGGGTCATTGGGAAGAGACTAGTGACACCATCTGATTAATGCTCTAAGGCCGTCTTTGCTGCCCTGTGAAGAAGGGGTGGATGATGGTAAAGGTGAAAACAGGGGACCAGTGGCTGCTCAGTAGAGGTCAGGCCAGAGAGTAGAGGGACTGTCCTATGGTGGTAACAGCGAAAGTGGTGAGGGAAGGATGGATTTGACCAGGCAGGACTGGCTGATGGGTTGGAGATAAGGGGTGAGGAGAAGGGAGGAATCAGAGGATGCCTAAGCTTTGGGCTGGAGTGTTTTGGTGGATGGGGTGCCATTTCCTGAGGGGGCAAGCCTGGGGGAAGGGGCTTGGGAAGGAACAGCAGAACCTTGCTTCAGTCCGGAAGATGGGAGGTGAACAGTTGGAGAAATGAATCAGAAGGGAAGGTTGGGGCTGGAGAGAAAATCTTAGCACCTTAAGCAATAGGGAGTCTTTAAATCCATAGTTCTGGATAAGACACCCAGCAAAGCTGTTTATGTAGAAGAAAGAAATGTCTGGGCCAGGAGGAAGACCAGCATTTTGAGAGGCCAGCAACAGCAAGTGGGGAGTCAGCTGGCCTGTGCCATGGGGGACCAGGAGAGAGGGGGTAGTAGATTTAGGGGAGGAGAAGGTTTCAGGAGGTGCCTCCAATCATATCAAATGCTGCTGAGAAGTGGCAGAAAAATGGCCAGAGGTATCGGAGACTCTGGAGGTGATTTTGGCAATGTGAGTCAGTGACTGAGTGCCGTGGCTACAGGTGTGACAGCAGGAGGGAAACCCACTCTAGCAGCATCTCTTGGGAAGACTTCCTGGGGAAGCTCTTGGAAGGAAGAGAGTAGAGGGTGAGAGGTGGAGGTGTGTTTCTTCCTTTTCCTTAAACATTTTGCTACATGTACCCTCTCTCCTCGCTTCCTCAACACCCCAAGTCCTACAGTACCAACGAGTCCAATTGTGGCAGAAACTGCTAGTAGTCAACTCCAATATCTATTCTCATCCTCTTTCTTAGTAAAAGAATCACCAGTTCTTTCGCTGTGCATGTTCCCACTCAGAAGAAAGTCTATAATTCCCAGTCTCCTCTGCAGCTTGGCATGGCCATGAGACAGGGTTCCAGCCCATGATATATCAATGGAAGTGTAGAGCTTCTAGGAAATCTTAAATGGAAGGAGAATCCCTTACAGTTCCTTTCTGCTGCTGACTGGAATGTAGGTATGATGGTTGGAGCTTGAGCAGCCCTCTTGGATCATGAGACAGAAGCCATGTAGCATAGAAGGAGGTCGGAATTCTGATGACCTTGTGAATCCACCCACCCAACTCTGAGCTTCCTATGTACAGGATTTCTAATGTACAGGGCGCTAATGTACAGGATTTCCTATGTACAGGGTGCTGGGGGAGCGAACACTCCAGCTTCTCTCTCCCATCCTCTGACCTTCTGCTGGTGCCTGCATTGGCTGACCCCAATGGTAAGCCAGAGGACAGAGAGCTGAGTGATGCGGTCCAGGAGGGGTCAGCCTCTGGACGCAGAGGAAGGTTGGAGACTGGGTGCCGAGGGGCAGTTGGAGACCACTTAGCATGCCAGGTCCGCTCTCCCGAGGGTGGGCTCAGTCGGGACTGGCTCTGTTTGGGGAGCCACAGGGTCATGGGTGGTCTAGACTTCTCTTAGCCCCCATTTCCTCATCTGTAAACTCAGGGTAGGAAGCATGCCAGCTTCCTAGGACTGTTGTGAGGAGGAATAACCTGAGACTGCATCTGGGAAAATGCCTGGCATGGGGCCTGCCACACTAGCCCTCGTGCAGGGGTGGTGGGAGCTGCTTCTCCCTCTCTCCTGCCGAGCACCCCCAGGTGGGAAAGCTGCAATGACGCGCCACTGTGAGGAGATGCCCATCCTCAGGCTGGCAGTGAGCAGAGGCCTGGGAAACCTACAGAGCAGCACCTAGTAGGAGGCCAGGTGAGAGCAATAAAGAACAGCTTCCAGCAGAGGTGAGGGGACTGAGTTTTGTTTTAATATTTAAAATTTTTAACTCTGGGAATTTCTTTTTTTTTTTTCCTTTTTCCTTTTTTTGTCTTTTTTACTGACCGGTAATGGGATCGCAACCCTCGGTGTCGCGCCCGTACCAGGGACCGGCAATGGGATCGCAACCCCCGGTGTCGGGCCCGCACCGCGCTCAGCCAGTGAGTGGGAACCGGTCTCCACATGGGATCCGAACCCTT
>NW_007729075.1:88214-95215 GCF_000696425.1 Galeopterus variegatus | reverse complement strand
ACCCTCGGTGTCGCGCCCGTACCAGGGACCGGCAATGGGATCGCAACCCCTGGCGTCGGGCCCGCACCGCGCTCAGCCAGTGAGCGGGAACCGGTCTCCACATGGGATCCGAACCCTTGGCGAGAGTGCCGCCGCGCTGTCAAGCGGCGCACTCTCCAGTGCGCCACCGGGCCGGCCCAGACTCTGGGAATTTCAAGCATGTACTAAAGTAAGCAGAATGGTATAAACAGCCTCTATGTATCCCATCACCCATCCTCAACAATGAGCCATCTCATTATTTCTATATTTCCCCATCTCTTCCCAGACGATTTGAAGCAAATCACAGATATTATATTATTTCAGCCATAAATATTTCATATGCATCTAAAAAAGATAGGAAATCTTTAAAAATAACTTTAAAACCATTATCACATATAAATAATTAAAATTAAGTCTTCGGGCTGTCCGGTTGGCTCAGTTGGTTATAGCACAGTGTTCTGACACCAACGTCAAAGGGTTCAGATCCCTGTACTGGTCAGGCAAAAAAAAAAAAAATTAAGAATTTAACTGCAGTAGCAGCAAACACATCTAGCACTCAGATCTGGGTTTCCAACAGAAGGAACTAGGGCTTCTTGGATAAATGGCTGATTCTGGGACAAGGGCAGGAAATATACAAGATGAACTTGGCTGTCGTATAGTGTCAGAAAGTATAAAAATGCTTAAAACAAGACAAAAAAGCAAAAACAAAAATTCCACATTGATGGGGGTATGTCTGTGGGACACAGGAGCCAACTGAAATAGCTCCCGATGACCAAGACTGGAACAATTTGAGCAATAAAATATATTAGGATTGTTACCCAAAGTATAACACAAATATTCCTGAGTCCATGCTGATATAAATAACTGAATAAATAAATAAATAAATAGGGGAGAAGAGAGAAATCTCCCATGCAGAAGAAATCCAAATAATTGATGTAGATACTCTGCCCTCAGAGAGAGGGAGTATAACTTCCCACTCCATAAGCGTGGGCCGCACATAGTGACCCCGCCCAAGGACAATAGTATGGAAAGGCGGAAAGGGTAACTTTACAGTGGAAAAACCTAACAAACTCTACCTCAGCCAGATGATCAAGGTTGACAACAGTCATAAACCACGTGGAATATACATACCCTATACACGATGTGGTACAAATGGCGCTTTACCTCTTATGGAAAGGCGGAAAGGGTAACTTTACAGTGGAAAAACCTAACAAACTCTACCTCAGCCAGGTGATCAAGGCTGACAACAGTCATAAACCACGTTGAATACACATACCCTATACACGATGTGGTACAAATGGCGCTTTACCTCGGTGATCTTCCTCCCCCAAACCCAGAACTCTAGTCTAGTCATGAGAAAAACATCAAATTCCAGTACAGGGACATTCTACAAAATACCTGACCAGTACTCCTTGAAACTGTCAAAATCATCAAAAACAGGAAAGGTCTAAAAAAACTGTCATAGCCAAGAGGAGCCTAAGGAGACATGACAACAGAATGTAATGTGGTGTAATGCGATCATGGAACAGAAAAAGGACATTAGGTAAAAACTAAGGAAATCTGAATTAACTAGGGGCTTTAGTTAATAATAATGTATCAATATTGGTTGACCAATAAATTAATATTATTTAATACTAATTAATAAATTAGTATGGTAAATTTGTTATTTGTTATAAATTAGTATGGTAAATTTATTAGGATGGTACATTGCAACGAATGTACCATACTCACGTAAGATGTTAATAACAGGGGAAACTGGGTATATGGGAACCCTCTGTACTATTTTCTCAATTTTTCCATAAACTAAAACTGTTCTAAAAAAAGGTCTATTATTAAAAAATTAAGTCTTTAATATCAACAAATATGCAGTGTTCAAACTTTCACTAGTGTCGCAAATCACAAGATTCAAATTAGGTCCCATATAGCTTATCGGTTATGGTTATTGGTTATTGCATATTAGTTGTGGACCAAGTTTTGAAGGAGGTGATGGAAATACTAGGGGAGAAAATTCCTCATTGCATGATACTTGCCTTGGGCAGGTGAATTACAGGGAGTGGGAGGTGCATGTGTGTTTGCTTGCCTTGGCCGGAGAGTGGAGGGGGGAGGGATGGAGAGATGATGTTTCAAGATGGAGATATGCGGACAGTCTTCAATCCAAGTCTTCAAAGGAAAGCTGACAGATTAAAATGGGCTCCAACGGATGGAATTCAAAGTCTTGCAAGTTCCCCGTCTCTTGTCCATTGCATTATTATTGATCCGCCTCCAGGATGACATCATTGTGGGGCTCAGAGAAAGGGACATGGGCTTTGACTCAGATCTGAGATCAAATCTCTGCTCTGTCACTTTGCCAAGTAACTTAACTTCTCTGAGCTTCAGTTTCCTCACCTACAAAAGCGGACATATTTCCACCATTTAGGGCTATTATGAAGATTAAATGAAATAATGCATCTGAAAATGTCTGGGATTGTTTTTCTTCTCTTTTGGGACAGAAGAAAGAGGTAGACTATTGCTGATCTGACAAAAATATTTATTTTGAAGAAAAGTAGGGTAAGGGGTTGTCATGTGCACCCGGGGAGTGCGAGGCCTTCCTGGCAGAGGGTGCATGTTGACCTTTGAGAGGCGAGCTCTTGGCAGGTGTTTTGATAATAAATGAAGGCCAAACTGCCATTGGGGCCAACTGTCGCAGGGCCTGGGGGGCGCTGGATCCCTTAGGGAAGGCCTGGGGCCTGGTCTTGGGAGGAAGCCTCGGTCCTATTTTGGGGATCTTCATGTGGGAAGCCGACTGAGGCTCCATCTGAGGCTGGTCCCCCAAAGAAGTGGGCCCCTCCTTAGATGACAAGGAGGGGAAGGTTTGAGGGGTGGAGCGGGAGACTGGGGTGGGCCGGGAGTGGAGCATGGCCTTGGTACTCAGGCTGCAGTCACCGAGGCAGGGCCCAGGGAGGGGGGGCAGGGAGAAATACACATCTTCCCACCACAGGGCCTGCTCTCTGGAGGATTTGGGCCAGGCCACCAGCCCCCACACCGACTCCCGCCTGGGCACTTGGAGGAGTGTCTTGTTCCTGAGCAAAAGGGGAAGGGAGAATCGGGTCAGGGTGAAGAGGGAGACAGAGAGAAGAGGCAGGGGTGGAGGGGTCTTGAGAGAAACATAGGTAGAGACAGAAGACAGAGAGGAAGACCAGGATACCAGAGCAGAAGGGACGCAGAAGGCAAGGACGATGCACTGTCACACACACCCTGTTTCTTCCTCCTCTTCCTCCTCCTCCTCCTCTTTGCCACAAATGTCCTCCTCTGGTGAGATCTTGGACATGGGTTTGAAGATGGAGTTCACCCACCTTTCCTCTTAAAAATAAAAGAGAGAGACAGAGAGACAGAAAGACAGAGAGAGAGAGAGACAGAGAGACAGAGAAAGAGAGAGAGAGAGACAGAGAGAGAGAGAAAGAGAGAGGAGGGGGGACCTCAGACTAGGAAGGGATTCCTGAATTGAGAACAGACTGTGGGCTTAGGGGAGAAGTCAGAACCCCCTCTCCTCCCACATCTCCCAGCTGACCCTCTCATTCCGGGTTTGTGCTTTAGGCCTGCTTATTTCAGGCTGTTCGAATGCTGTTCCCACCACCCAGAATACTTTGCCAGGCTGCTCTCTGCCTGATAATAGTTCTACCGGTTATGCAGTACCCGCTCGAAGCCTTGACTGTTCTTCACCTTGGAGCATTCCTCGCTTAGGTCCCCTTTTCCCCTCGATCCTCTGATGGTCGCGACCACATAGTTTGTACCTGGCATATAAGGTATGCTTATTGAAGTCCTTACTGCACCATACTGGGTTTTTTAAAAAATGTATATCTGTCTCTCTAACTGGTATTTCCTTACAGATTGGGACTTGTGGTCATCTCTGATTGTGCCTGTCCTTGAGAAGGATCTCCAAATTCACTTGCCAAATGGTTGAAAGGTATTGAGACTCACCCCATTCCATCCTACCCTCTCTGGGGTGGGAGAAAGGGAGAGTGGACTATGAGGGAAGAGGTATCCTGTCAAGTCCTTCAAAGTCCAAAAAGAAATAAGCTCAAAGGTGCCAGCCAAGGCTCCAAATTCCACTGTGACATCATACTTGTGGGTCATGCACTCTAAGGAGCCACTATGGCTCACATCCCATTGTGGCTTCACCAAATCTGCCTGGGTGAATTTTCTGGAAATTTGCTGCACCCAAATCTTCCCCAGATCCTCTATGTTACAGATAGCCTCACAGACAGCCTTCGGCTCACTTGGGGAACGCTTCCCTTCCCTGAGGGATGAGGTAGTTGCCCATTTCTTGATTCTCATGACAGGCTTTGGGAAGGAGGGTGTTAGGACCTGGAGTCAGGCAGGGAATAGGTAGGGAGGGGCTTCCTTCACACACCCTACGCCCCCAAACCCATGTCCAGGCCCTGGCAGCAGCTCGCTGTGCAATGCTGGAAAGGGGAGGGCCCCTACCTGAACTTACCATCGTCAGGGCCCTACTTGAGCAGTAAGCAAGGCTGGAGACAGGAAATCCAGAAGGCTGAGATGAGCCCTAAGGGGAAATGAGACCTCTAAAAATGCCTGCTAGACCCTTGGGGCTCTGGGTACTGGTTTTCTCTTACACTTCTCCATGCTATAGTCTTCTGCTGCAAGTGCTTTTCAGAATCTGCCAGTTTTCCATTTTCTCTTTCCTTTCTCAACAAGGACCCCCTCTCTGCACCCCCTGCAGTGTCTCTCTTTCCCCTGCCGGGGGAGCTGTCCTCCTACCTGGCCCAGCTGAGGGTCCTTTCTCCTTCTCCCCTTGATATTAGCCACCTTGATGGTATTTCTATTGAGACTGAGAAACTTACACATTAACTGAATTCATTTTGGTTACAATCAGGACCTATATTTGTTCAGTAGCGCAGCTGGAATCCTAGGGTTGGGATTGATTTATGAGCAAGGAAGCCAACAGGGATGCAGGAATCTCTTCGGCACCACTGTTGAACAGGGAGCCTCCAGCCTGTGCTGAGACACTTTGGAAGCTTAGTGTCTCACAAGCCACCCACTCTGCTATAAAAGGACCCGAAACCAGTAGAAATGTCTTCCGTCTATTGGACCACAACCTGGACTCCTGTTTTGGGTGTGTGTGTGTATATGTGTGCATGCATGCACTCTTTTGGATGGGCCCGGAGGAGGCAGTACTAAGCACACAACCACTTCTGGAAAAAGTTTTTTTGGCTTTTTTGTTGTTTTGGCAAAAAGCTCCATAAAATGCTTTCCTTTAACCCACCCGAGCTAGTGGTCTGAGTGCGGCATCACAGAGGTGATCCCTCATCTAGAGAGAGATCCCTCAGCCTCTGGGGCTGAAGGGCCTAGGGTTTGAAGGAGGGGAGGGGAGAGGGAAGGTGGAGGGTAGGAGGAAGGAGGAGCATCCAGGGCAAGGAGGCAGTCTGTGCAAAGGCTTGCAGGGGCAAGTGGAGGGAGGCAGGAGGAGGCTTGGCTGGTGTGAAAACTTCAGGTTGTGGAGGGAAAGAAGGAAACCTAGAGGTTTTCTATTCACAGAAATCCCCAGAGAAAGGGCTTTCCTTACTGGCAAACCTGGGCATGTGACTTAATCTGCCAGAACCTCAGTATCTTCATCTGTAAAGTGGATACAACATTAATACCCACTTCCTAGGCTTGTGGGGGTTAAATGAGACAAATTATGAAGTGTGCCTGGCACATACTATGTACTCAATACAATACAGCAAAAATATATTGCATATGATACATTATATTACAAATATTGTACTATTATTTACTCTTTTCTGAGTCCCAATTCTCCTTCCAGTTTCAGAATCTGGGCTCCTGTTCTGCCTCTGTTTAAAAAAAAAATCTGTCCTGGGCTGTCTGGTTAGCTCAGCTGGTTAGAGTGCAGCCTTGTAACGCGTGGTCAAGGGTTCGTTTCCCCATACTGGCCAGCCACCAAAAAAATAAAATAAATAAATAAATCCATCCCATCCACGTGTGTGGTTTCTCCCCTCAGTGGCTCCCTGATGAAGCCATCACTGGGTGGAGCAGGGCAGAGGCTCCCCTGTCCATTACTCAGGGTTTCCAAGGTCCTGGAAGGGACTCCCTCCTCCTCCTTTCTAGGTGGTTCCTGTCCCAAGGGACAGGAAGTGGGTATACTTGGAGAGGGAGGGAGGCTTTCCCCAGTTACTGTGCCCGCAGTCAGCATCCCAGATCCAGGCCCTGGGGCTTTCTGCCTTAGGGGCACTGAGCACCTGCTCCAGCTGCCTCCTCTTCCAAGCTCTACAGGGGTCCTGATGGCTGGGCAGTCAGGCAATCTGTGTGTAGCCTGGGCTCTAGCACAAACTTGCTGTGTGACTGTAGGCAAGTCTCTTCCCTTCTCTGGGCCTCCCTCGGTTTACTGTGATAAAAGAGGAGATACAAATTGCAATTCCACGATTTAATAAAGTAAGCTATTCAGATGGGGAAAGAGAAGGAGAAAGTTAAGGAAAGAAGGGATTTTACCTAGTAGAGTGCAGGCACTGGTCTTCAAGGGAAAGCGATGGGGGAAACTATCTGAATAATACTCCCCAATTTCCCCGGGTTACAGAGGGAACGGAGAGCCAGTTTGACCAACTCCCAGAGTCTGAGAACTCATCCCTTTGCTTTTCTTCTCTGGACTCTTCCACTGCGGCCCTTTCCAGGGGCTTTCACCCTGTTTACAGAAATGGGAATTTGCATGATGAAAATAGCCCCAGCCGGACTGCGATTTTACTGCGCTTGGCACCGGGCTCGGAAAAAGCGGCTGCATAGCCAATTACTGGAATTTTTAAACACAAATAATATTTTATGGGATCAGTGGGCTGGCGCGAGGCCGCCGCACCCGGCCCGGCTCCTCTGCCCACAAACAAGCTCCGATTGTGCAGTGGGCTAGCGTGCCAACCCCGGGGTGGGGGTGTGGGGAACGGCGGTCGGGGGTCCCGGCGCGGGCAGGTGCAGCGCGCGGGGCTGGGCCGTCCAGG